>NC_135410.1:1320000-1410000 GCF_051989625.1 Stigmatopora argus
TTTGATTTTGTATTTTTTTCCGAGTAGTGCTTCTTTCCGCCGCTAATACCGACGCCTGGCGCTGTGAGGGCTTAGCTCACCCAGCAGCTACCTTCTTCTTCGTTGCAATGCGGAAGTGCGTGAATGTATCTCCAGTGTGCAACGAACCTTTTTCATTTGTATCATTAAATATCTCATGCATCCATTATTGAATATGGTTGGTAAAAAGCTAAAGGCTTCTATTGAGGGAGTTGCAAGGAAGAGGCAAGCCATTTCATTTGAAACGAGTGGCAATAATAACGAAGCTTGATGCGCGTGAGAAAGTGGTGAGCGTTGCACATTCAGTACCATTTATAAACAGAAAGATCGAGCAGCAGGACCCAAATATTGAACGTTGCACAAAGTTTGCAAATCAATTGAATGATGCCATACAGTGCTACGGCATCATTTATGATGAAAAAAAGAAGAAAACTGCAATCGTCGTTAGATCGCTTCTTTCGGCCAGTTTCTAATACATAAATCTCTCTCTCTCTCTATACAGTACTGTACATATTCTCTCCATTTTATTAAAAAAAAAATTTCAGTACAAACCAATGCGTGTTACTTATACAAGCCTTAAACATACAAATGCACTTATATAAACCTTCAATATAGTTATATAGGCCTTAAACATAAATTATAATACAAAATATAGCACTGAATCAACTTACAAACAAATTCAACTTATGAACAATCGCTCGGAACCAATTGCGTTCGTAAGTTGGGGAGCGTCTGTACTAATAAGGAGCCTCAGAGCCAGATCTTGCTCTGAGCACGTCACGTGAACGCCGCCCAATCTTCCCCTCCGCAAGTCTGCATTTATTTTGACCTGCTTTCCCCAATATGGAGGAGCAATAAGTTAAGGATAAACTAAAGATAGGAGAACTGAAAAGACAAACATGCATAAGAATGAGGTGTGGAAAAGCTTCAAATTGATTGTTGAATATGCTACAGAAACGTGCGTTGGCTTCGCTCAATGTAGTCAATGTGGCACTTTGCTTTTATACGAGTGCAAAAAGACTGACACCTCGACGCTGAGCAGGCATTTAAACAGCTGTACCGGCAAAAGTGATCCTCAAACATATATTATCATATAAAAGATGCAAATGTTTATACAGTCTTGATTAACGTAGATTTCGTTACAAAAGGCAGGCTTTAATTTGTTATCATAAATCACCCCTCCTCCTTCTGACTGGGGAGTCCAGATTCCTCACAAATAAAATATGAAATTTCGGATTTGCTTCAGGCTCGGGCCTGCAAACCACGTAAAGTACACTTACTAGTGTCTGCTATTTCTCGCTCAGGGCACCGCCATCTTACTGCAGTTAAACGTGCTCTGACCGTAGATTTGACCATGTCAGCACATAGCAATAGTTAAGGCTAATCAAAGGTCATGCGGTCGATCGTTAAAATATAAACCTTGATACCTACGTAATGTGTATGCCATTATTGCACCCAGAGACTTGGTAAACACTACGTATAGCACTATCGGCATATTTCCTGGTCGTGTGAACGTTACTTCCTTTGTGAATTTGTCTACGTGCAAACAACACCCTCCCTTTCGGAACACAGAAAGGAAATGATTGTACATTTGTGATTATGAAATAAAATAAAAATACGTTTTGATTTTGATTTTTTTAAATTTCTTATTCAAAGTGACAACTATTGCAGTAATATGAAACATCGAAAAAAATCGAGATATTTCGACATTAGAAGCAATTAGGCCACCACATCTAAAACTTCTGGTAAGAAAATTTTAATTTATGACATTAAAAAGCATTGGGTTCTCTTCAAAATAGACTTTTGACGAAATAGACGTTTTTAGATATTTTGCATTTACAAAGACAGGAATATTAACTTATGATATTGACCCTAATAATATGCTTTTGATTCATAGTATCTCAGAAATACCATGTGTGATGATTTTCCCTTCAAAGTAACAAAGTACAGACGCTCCCCTACTTACGAACATTCAACTTACGAACAACGGTACATACGAACATGTCTGAAAATTGCGTTTAAGTCCAAAAATGTTCGCAAGTCCAATTTTGTATTTCGCGCCTTTTTCGGAGTAGTACTTCTTTCCGCCGCTAATACCGACGCCTGGCGCTGTGAGAGCTCAGCTCGCCCAGCATCTACCTTCTTCTTCGTTGCAATGCGGAAGTGCGTGAATGTATCTCCAGTGTGCAAAGAACCTTTTTCATTTGTATCATTAAATATCTCATGCATCCAATATTGAATATGGTTGGTAAAAAGCTAAAGGCTTCTATTGAGGGAGTTGCAAGGAAGAGGCAAGCCATTTCATTTGAAACGAGTGGCAATAATAACGAAGCTTGATGCGCGTCAGAAAGTGGTGAGCGTTGCACATTCAGTACCATTTATAAACAGAAAGATCGAGCAGCAGGACCCAAATATTGAACGTTGCACAAAGTTTGCAAATCAATTAAATGATGCCATACAGTGCTACCGCATAATTTATGATGAAAAAAAGAAGAAAACTGTGCAATCGTCATTAGGTCGCTTCTTTTGGCCAGTTTCTAATACATAAATCTCTCTCTCTCTCTACAGTACTGTACATATTCTCTCCATTTTATTAAATGTTTTTTTTTCAGTACAAATCAATGCGTGTTACTTATACAAGCCTTAAACATACAAATGCACTTATATAAACCTTCAATATACTTATATCGGCCTTGAACATAAATTATAAAACAAAATATAGCACTGAATCAACTTACAAACAAATTCAACTTATGAACAATCGCTCGGAACCAATTGCGTTCGTAAGTAGGGGAGCGTCTGTACTCCCTATTAAAACCATAAATATGGAGGTGAAAATTGAGAATCAGGGGGCGGCTTATACGCAAGAAATTGTACAATTCAACAATATTAAGGCAATTTTAAGGGTGCAGCTTATATGCACAGGTGGCTTATGTGCGAGTAGATACGGTAATTGCTAGTGAGTGGAGTGGACTGGTCCCACGCTGTCAGCATGGCTACAGACGGTACACCATCCATGATCGGAAAGAAAGCAGGTGTCTTGACAAAGTTGAGAGAGAAAGTACATGCACTTAATGGAGGAGATAGTTTCTGGACATTTCACTGTAATTTGCACCAGGAGGCATTGTGTTGTAAGTCCTTGAAAATGGATCACGTCCTGGAGGTGGTTGTTCGCATCGTCAGTTCCACAGCGACAGCAACATTACACACAGCCTGCCATACCACACTGAAGTGAGACGGTAAAGCCGAGGTGCTGCGCTGTGCTGAGGCATTTATTTGATCTCTTTATAAGTCTCATTTAATCGTAAATTTCATTAATATAACTTTCAACACCAGTTACTTGTTAGTTAAAGTCTGCAATTTTGTGAAATGTTTTGTAAAAGTGTTGTTCAATAAATTTTAGGTTAAATTTCAAATTTCACAATGTTCTTGTGCTTCTTTACACCAGAAAAAAGGAAAGACATGATATATTGGTTGTTTATAGCTACTAAGTATGCTATAACTTTAATGGTCCGGCCCACGATGTCTACTTAGGGGTCGTATGTGGCCCGCGATCTGAAATTAGTTTGACACCCTTGTCTTATAAGAAGAGAAAATACCGTTGAAGAGATGACTAAAATAAAAGAGTAAAGAGTCTGATCAGATAAGAGCAACTGAAAAAGGCAGCCAGAATCAACTTGGAGTTTACGTATTTATGTATTTGTGTGCATCCGTGTGAGTCATTTTAACTTGTAATTACAGATGATAAAAAAAAATTCAAGGATAAGCGTTATGGGAAATGAATGCATATTTTTCAAGTGAGTAGTACTGTAACATCTGCAAGATGTTAAATTATATGTGTTTAGCGAATGTCATTTTAAACTAATTAAAAACATTTTATTAGGATGCTCTCAATGTCCCTGAACTATTGCCATTTTCTTCCCTCATGATGAAATATTTCCTATTTGTCACTTTAATTCCTCGGGACAAGACAGAAATAAAACCACTGTGCATGCTATTGTCACTTCTTACTGATAATACCGAGTTATTCTCATACATTTCACAGAGGTCACTTTCAAGGCCTTTTTCCAATATTGCCAGGGGTCATATGGCATGCATGAATACCTTGAAGCACATCAACCTAGAGGGTAAATTATTAAATTTATGTGGTGGGTTCAGTAAAATCACCATAAAAACATGGTTTGGCTTTTAGTGTAATGCCTCAGGTTAAGAACTTTGCTGCTTCACACTACTCAGAGCAAATTAGAAGATAACGCCTGTCAAGAGGATGTGTTGGAAAGTAAAATATCAGGAGTCCGTTGAGTTTTCTCTCAACTGCACTTATTTTACAAATTAAAATGCACATACCAATACCTGGTTTAAAAATAATTATAACATAGTAATCCACAAAAGCAGAATTATCCTCACAAGGTTTGGCTGGAGCATAATCCAGGAATTTGTTGCCAGTCAACTGCAGGACAGAAGGAGATGAGCAATCAGTCACACTCACTTCCATACCTAAGGGCAATTTAGTATTCAGCCAGCCTACCATGCATGTTTTTGGGATGTGGTAGAAAACCAGATTATTCTGTATTCTGAGAATAGCCATGCAGGCAGGAGAAGAACATTCCCACTTCATACAGGTAGGTCGGAACCCACTGGGGATTTGACCCAGGATCTTAGAACTGTGGGGCGAACGTGCTAACAACCCTCCCACCATGCAGTATTTAATTTAAGTTGGAATTAATTGATTGTTTTAAAAAGAGAAGCAAATTGTGCGCTTTTAGGAATGTCCACAAGTCAGATCTTTTAATTGCACATACTTTAGAACAACATAAGTGAATGGGAACATATACTGTACGACTGTGATCTCCAACCACTGGTCCTCGAACCAATGGCGTTGAACGAGCCACAGATGTGGGGTTGTGACTTTTTAAAAGCATTTCAACCTGTTCCACGATGCCTAACACTATGTATAAGTATACCAATTATGGATTTGAACCACAAAATAAAATTAAAAAGATACAAAAAGTATTTAATAAGCTATTAAAATTAATAAGACACGCACAGACATTTTCAATTTGGGTGCATGGGTGAAGCAAATGTTCGGGAGTTAAGAAAACCTAGGTAAACACGCATGTAAACACAAAACTTGATAACTTATCTGTTACGGTTGATGAAATATTGATCTAATGACAGTTGGAAACTTTTCATCATTTTTTCTTAAAATTGCAGGCTTCCTTGCAAGAAGTATGCTGCTATCAAAGAAGAAAGCTCCATTAAGCAGACTAAGAAAAACTCTAGAAATGTGTTAGAACTCAGTGACAAACGAGGGTCGGAGGCACACAAATCAGGAACTCACTGCCAGAGTGGGCTCATACTCTGCCAACCAACAAATCTGACAGGGAAAAAAATATTTGATGTTTGAGAATGCAGGATAAAGTGACAGAAAGTAGCCGTAAGCAGATATGGACATAATTGCATTCTACCATATGTAAGGATGTCTTGCGTAAATACCATGATGTTAATTCATTCAGTCATTTTCTGAACTGGTTTATCCTCACAAGAGTTGCGGGGGGTGCTGGAGCGAGGGACACCCTGTTACGTCCACGGTCGATTGGTCGCCAGTTTTTTGGTCGCCGTAAGATTAAAACTTCTTTTTGTGTGTCTTTACTGTTAGAGATTAAAATAAACAAATAAAAATAATACACAAGTTATACAATTGTAAAATTCTTCAAATTGTTTTAAATTTATTTTGCCAAGATTGTTTGTTTTGCTTTGCTTATTTTAAATAGTACTGATCTGCTTCATCTTCGAATTTCATAACAACACCTTGAAGACAGCACATCTAGCCTATGAAATCCTGCAAGCTCTATTTACTCTTACACGTTAGCCTAGAAAGGAGAATAAAATAATGAAAAGAATAAATATTTGATAGGATCTGGCCTATCTCATATGCGTCTTTCTGAACTATACAAAGTGTTTGTTTTGTTTTGCGTCTCTATTTTCATGTGGACAATGGTAATAAGTAGTAAATATGATATGCCTTATGTGGAGGTGATTATTGAGTTTGAGTTTGATTTATGTAATAAGGGACAACACATATTAATGATCATATTTCTATACATGTTAATGAACATATATATGGAAATATGTAAGATAGTAGCCGAGGTTCTAATTTCCATCTTTAGTCCCTTGTGTAGGTTGAAGATAAACGATGACACATACGAGACACACAGACACACACACACGCACACACACAAGTAGCACAGTTTTAGACAGCGTTGTGATCGCAATTTTGTTCGTCTAACAGCCAGGTTTTAACAGTGGCGGGCCGTCAAGGCCTTCAAGGCCTTCTCTGCTGGCCTAAGAAATATCTGAATCATATTATATTTTGTCCATCAATACTTATTATTCCAAATGGTCTGTTAGCTTCCTTTCATTGCTTTCCCCCCTGGTTGCACTGCTTCCAGATGTGTGTTTTCATATTGAAGCATTTAACCAATCATATTTCAGCCATTATTTGTTGCCAGATCAGATCTGCCTCAAACAATCAGTTCTGCGGGGTCTGCTGCATTAAACAAGACTGTTGCTTTTAACCAATCAGATTTCGAGTTGGCAACCCCACAATGATTTTTCATAGGCGTTAGCATTTTGCTGGGTGGGATAAGTCATTGCTTTCACCAACTATGATTGGCTAGTAGGCGGGCCAAAGCCATAGTGAGATCAGCCAGAGATCGCAAACTCCACCCACAATGCCGGAAATATGAGAGGACAGGCTCAACTTTTATCATTAGCTTCGATGGCAATAGAAAAGAAGGAATAAAGAAAGGAGGATGGATATTGTGTACAGTTAAAAAGAATTTTTGGTGAGTATAATATGGCTATATTCCTAAATAATATTTCAATTGTGGGCCCGGTTCTGATATCTGAAAAGCTCCAGTGTTTGTATTTAAGCTCCAGTGTTTGTATTTAATCACTAAATGCTGCTAGGATGTGGATTTTACACCAGTTTATTTTTTGCCGTTTCGCCATTGACGTCCATCGCTGTCTTTTCCCGAGGAAATCACCCCCTGGCCTGGTTGTAATGTCTCAAAAGCCCCAGTATTTGTATTCAATCAATAAATGCTGCTAGGAAGTGGATTTTACCTCATTTTAGTGCATTTTTTGTGATTTCACGTATGGACGTATCGACGTTCATCGCTGTCTTTTTACCGGGGAAATGATACTCCCGGCCCGGTTCTGATGTCTAAAAAGCTCCAGTATTTGTATTTAATCAATAAATGCTGTTTTCGGCTGGATTTTACCCCATTTTCGGGCAATGTTTGCCCGTACGCCATTGACGTTCATCGCTGTCTTTTTCCGGGAAAATCGCCCCCCTGGCCTGGTTTTAATGTCTGAAAAGCTCCAGTATTTGTATTTAATCATGAACTGCTGCTAGGAAGTGGATTTTACCCCATTTTTGTGCATTGATTTATTGATTATTTTTTATGTGTCGCAGCTCTAGCTGCAGTAGAGGTTTTATAGCCATAAAATAGTTTTTGAGGGTTGGATTGATACGTTGAAGGCGCTACGAGAAAATGCACCAACCGCCACTGGGTTTTAAGATGATTGGTGAAGAGGTTCAGAGACGGGAGTTCACATGTTAATTGGTATTGAGTTCCAGGTATGTGCAGCATGGACAGAGAAGATGCTTTGTTTGAATGCATTATTTTTGAAGGGAACTACACAGTCCCTTATTGAGCCAGCCCTTGTTGATGTGTTGGAATTTTTGATACATCTTGCAGTGGAGGAGGAGCTTTATTTCGGAACATTTTTTTAAATAAGGTGGCATCTGCATATTTTACAGTATTGTCCTTCATTCATTCATCTTCCATACCATGCATCCTCGAAAGGTTTGAGGGGGTAGCAGGAGTCTAAACCAGCTGACTTTGGGCGAAAGGCAGACTAAACCCTAGACTAGTCGCCAGTTAGCCGTAGGGCACACAGAGAGAAAAACAAACATCCGCACAATCATACCACCACCAACAGGGATTGAGCCCACGCCTGCACACACCGAAGTCAGGCGAGTGAACCTCTACAACACGAGGTGACTTGGAGAAGATTAGTAGGTGCATCAGTATTCATAAGTCAACTCCTGGCTATATTCTTTAAGGGTTGACGACAGTATATGCATGTGGGATGAGTGAGGCTTTATGTGGCAAATAAAAGGCAATGTGTTTGCATTAAAGAACTACTCATTTTATGTAGTGATTGAAAATCTAATTTGAGTCTCATTTTGTTTCTGAAAGGGAGTTTATTTTCATAAAAATGATTTAGTAAAGTTTTTAAGTGCTTCTGTGTTATCAAACCAATAATTGTAATATCTTCTCAACAGGATCATCTTTCCACATTTGGACAAGTAATTAACATATGTGATCCTGCATAAATGTGAAGAAGATGACGTTTTTGAACTCAAATTTAAAGTGATCATTTACTACTCAAGTTATATTCAGTGTTCGAAAGCTTACATTCACAAAATGCATCAATGTAGATTGATATTTTTCCCCTTTCCATAGAAATCCAAATATTAATTGTGCTACAGGTGGCCCGGCGGCTGAATGCTTAGCACGTCAGCCTCACAGTTCTGGGGTCCTGTGTTCAAATCCAGGTCGGTCCACCTGTGTGGAGTTTGCATGTTCTTCCTGGGCCTGTGTGGGTTTTCTCCAAATACTCCGGTTTCCCCCTACATTAAAAAAAACATGCATGGCAGGCTGGACAATCTATGTATGAGTGTGAGCATGAATGGTTGTCCTCGTGCCCTGCGATTGGTTGGGCACCAATTCAGGGTGTCCCCCGCCTCACGCCTGAAGTCAGCTGGGATACAACCCAGCACCTCCCGCGACCCTCGTGAGGATAAAGCGGTTCAGAAATAGACAGGGCGCCTTATAATCCAGTGTGCCTTATATATGGACCAATATTAAAATTGTTATCACGATAAAATAAAATAATCGATAGGGTACACCATCCTCTACAGGTCTTGCAACTACAGTAAGCAGCCTGCGACTTCATTTTTCCCTGTGCGCGGTTCATGCTGGGATATGTAGTTCTTTTGTCAATACACCCAGTATGACGGGTGGATTGACAAAAGAACTCCAGCCGCTAGATTGGCGTCAACAGAGCATTCAAAGCTAGACTGCGAACTATATATATATTTAATATGGTTCAATATTGAGTCGCAACAGCTCTCGCAACTACGGCAAGCAGCCCTCGACTCTATTTTCCCCGTAGAAAAAGTAGTGCACAGTGACTGCTGGGATATATAGTTATTTTGTCAACCAATTGACAATGGCCGTCATTTGCTAGGGTGGATTTACAAGAGAACTTCTGCCGCTAGATGTTGGCGTCAACAGACCATTCAGAGCTAGACTGCAAACTATATATATAAATATATTATGTATGGGTCAATATTGAGCTGCAACAGCTCTCGCAACTACGGCAAGCAGCCCCCGACTCTATTTCCGGTCCGGGGTGAATGCTAAGATATATAAAAGGGTGTTTCATTTTGGTTGTGCTCGATCTAGCACATTAATTCTATGTTCGCCGTCATTCCCAGTGGAAGTCTCAACTGTGGTCCAAGCTTTCAGGAAGGCAGAAATTACTGACTCGATTAATGACGACTTTGGTGAGACGGAGACGTGCGTGTTGGATGCCTCATTTGCCCACCTGTTCAACATGAGTTACAGCTATTGCTGTGTCATGAAAATATTAATACTTTAACCTCGGAGAAAATTAAAAAAACTGTTGTTTATTCATGTTGGGGGTGAATGGAGTTGTCAGAAAGCTGATTTGTAATCTATTAATAAAGTTTGGCTGACCTATCTGAGTGTTTTGTTGACATTCCCTCTAGCGCAGCACCATCTAGTGGATGCATAAGGTAACCCCAGCCTCTACTGTAGACCCGTATAATGCAGTGCCGTAGACCAGTGTAATGTGGAGCGGTGCGCCTTACAATGCGGTGCCATATATGTGTCATTCATTGAGGGTGCACCTTATACTATATATATATATATATATATATATATATATATATATATATATATATATATATAGTATATATATATATATATATATATATATATATATATATATATATATATATATATATATATATATATATATATATATATATATAGTATATATATATATATATATATATATATATATATATATATATATATATATATATATATATATATACATATACATATATAAATATATATACTGTATTTTCACGACTATAAGGTGCAAAAGGAAGTAGAGTAGGCGAGTCGTTAGTTGTGGAAGGAAGGTCGGTGTTACGATCGGGGATGGAGGACCCCAAAGCAGGCAAGGGCAGCAAGTCTGGTTCTCAAATCTTTATTAGGGCTTGACACTTGCAAAGACACATGCTTATGAGGCACAGATCAAACTGGAAGCTATCAGCTACGTGGAGGAACATGGAAATCAACCTACACAAGGGACTAAACATGTGCATTAGCTATCAGCTACAATCTTACATATTTACATATATATGTTCATTAACATTAATATGAATATGTTCATTTCTATGTGCTGTCCCTTATCAAATAAATCAAACTCAAAGCTATGGGAAGTAAAACAGACAAAGATGAGTTTGCACAGATATAAGATAAGGTGGCCGTAGATTGAAGACCGACCGAGAGTGACTTAATGAGATGTACGTGATGGCTTTTTTCATGTCACCATCCCTGCTTATCTACGACTCCGTGTGCGGCCATAACACAGCCGAAGTGAAACACCAACTCATGACTTGCCATCATTCGGGAGGCTTGACAAAGGTACTCCAACCGCTGAACATTGGAGTACACAAGGCATTCAAAACAGTTGCGAATGGCTTAGAGGGATGGACGTCCGATGACAAACAATTACACAAAGGCTGCCAGGCAGTGGGCGAGTTACACGACGATTTGTGAATGGATTGTAGATGTCTGGGACTAAAGTGTCGGCAAACTGTTGTTTTATCTTCCGTTATTACTTCTGTGCAACACCATGGAGACAAATCTGACTCTGATTGTGAGAGGGAAATCCGCGTGTTGAATGGCGAACTTGCCCATTTGGCCGAACTCTTTATGTCGGATACATAAAATGAGGCCTTTGACAAATTTATGGATGTTTGAATGCATTGACTTATGTTAATGTGAGTACCCATTACATCAATAAACCAAACACATTTTTTTCTCCTTCAGCTTTTTTTAAAATATACGTCAGCATGCATGATAGTGTACTATGTTTCATGCTAACATGTCAATAATTAAGATGCAGGCATAGTTCTACCATATGTTGCACATATTAAGCCGAAGGGCCGTGTGTATGGGTTACATAAAGAATTTGCACTAACAACTGAGACCACACCTTTTAAATTGGTACACCGAATAGGCGTGAAAACGCGGTAGTCTGTTACTCTGATGACGTTTTACGAGCACAGAAGAACACAAGCACAGACAAGAACTCATTTTGAGAAACGCCCACCAAAACAATGACACACATAATTTAAAATTGGAGGGATGGTGGTGTATGATCTCGTGTTCAATTCAATTCAATTCAATTTATTTGGCAAGAAAAAGCACCAGGCTTAAGGGCCATGTAACAAGATACAAGAAATGTGCACAAAACGCGGTGTAGTCACTGGTTCACGGCCAAAAAGTCATCCAGAGCCCGCTTGAACTGGGCGACCGTCGGCTTCTCGACCACACCCTGCGGAAGCCGGTTCCAAGGACCGGCGATGCGCACTGAAAAAGCAGCCTTCCGCCGATTCAACCGGAACCCGCGAGGGTACAGCTTCCACGGATGACCCCTCAGACCACGATCAGGTGCGGGCGTGAAGAAGAGGTCACGGGGCACGCTGTAGATACCGTGGAGGATGTTGTAGGCCAGTATCAGGTCCCCTCGCAGACGCCTAGCCTCAAGGGTCGGCAGGTTGAGTCGCTGGCATCTTCCTTCGTAAGACATTAAGCTGAGGCCGCGGACCATCCTCGTTGCAAGCCTCTGGACCCGCTCCAGATGCTGGATGTCCTTGGCGAGGTACGGTGATGCGGCTTGGATCCCATACTCGAGAATGGGCCTCACCAGGGAAACATACAACGGAAGGAAGATGTCTGCTGTGATGACGGCAAAGGACCGGAACATTAGGAACAGTACTCCGCGAGCTTTGTTGGCTACTTGGATGCATTGGGCCGTTGGTTTGAACGTGTCGTCGACAATGATGCCCAGATCTTTGCACCGTTGAGTTCGCTCCAGTTCCAGGCGTCCCGGTTCAAACTATGTACTCATAGTGTGGATTTTTGTTATCCCATTCAAAGAATGGCTCCTATTTATTATCTAACTAGGAATGGGGTGGCAAACATTGCTGTTATTATTCTCTGTAAATGACATCTCCAGCATCAAATGCATTTTCCGATGTTGACAGTACTTACTGCGTGATGTGTCAACAGATTTCAAATGATTGAAGCTAAGCAAAACAAAACAAAACAAAAAAGTTAAAAAATGTGAAAATATGAAAATATGCACAGCAATGTGAAAATAACATTATGATTTTCCTGGTGTATGGAGGGAAATGCCAGGAGGAATCAGAAAAAAGGAAGCGATAGAATAAAGTTGAATTATCAATGGGATGATGAAAAATTAATCAGTATTGCCACAGTGCTCAAAAGATTAAAATGCCACCATTCCGAAATCAATATGTCTGATCCAATGTGGAACAATTCAGCCACAACTCATCACTCTAAATCGAAAAGCCCAGGATTTTATTTCAATCGGGAAGATACTAGTATTGTCATTTGAGAAAGAAAATTGGGCTAGTGGACAACCAACTACCATTATTACATTCAATCATGTGACAAAATTGCAGCCCACATATAGATTACACAAATAAATAAATTATTCTCAACTTCTTCTAAAACATTACATTATTCCTGTGGAATTAGGAGGTTACCATATCATCATGGACATACAATACATTACATCTTGATTGATTTCCAATCCAACTACTGTAAAAAGACTAAAAGGGATCACAATCCTTAATCTCTCTATTAAGGTCTTGGATTGGATTGGATTGGATAACTTTATTCCATTTCATGGGTACGCAGAGGAGGGGTCCATCTGGATCTCAGAGTTAAGAAAAAGATCTTTAGTTTGGACCACTGAACTATCTCTTATCTCATCTCATTTTCTGAACCACTGTATCCTCATTAGGGTCACAGTGGTGCTGGAGCCAATCCCAGCTGTCTCTGGGTCAGAGGCAGGGGACACCCTGAATCGGTGACCAGCCGATCGCAGGGCACGAGGAAACCAACCAACCAACCATGCACACTCACACCCATACCTAGGGGCAATTTAGAGTGTTCATTCAGCCTACCATGCATGTTTTTGGAATGTGGGATGAAACCGGAGTACCCGTAGGAAACCCACGCAGGCCAGGGGAGAATATGCAAACTCCACACAGGTGAATCAACCTGGATTTGAAATCAGGACCCCAGAGCTGTGAGGCCAACGCGCTAACCACTCGCGCCACCGGGCTGCCCACTGAACTATCTCTTCACCCTCAAAAACACTCTATTTTGTTGAATTTAAAGGTGCACTATCAATGGCTTTTTACACAGCAAAAAAATCATTAATGTGACATAGCTGTCAGCTTTCTTGAAAAACAGTTATGTCATAAGAGTGAGAGAGCCAGGAGATGTTTTCTGCCTCAAGGGGAAAGGAGTATGTAGACGAGTTCGTATTGGTTTTATCATCAAATACAAAATTGAAAGTGGGAAAGTAGGTCCAGAAATGTGACTGGCGTATTAATTCAAACCAGAGTCTGAAGCACCGTAACACAGACCCAGTGACATAGAAAAGAAGAGACACAGTCCCGGCACGAATGCAACTTGTGGTCCATTCACATATGATATATACTGAATGGTAAATATCTTACATTTGAGGCCCCTTAACAATATAAACAAATCTGGTGATTGAAAATCAAATACCTAGTGTATCAACTGAAATTAAAAACAGGATATTTTAATAGTGCACTTTTGACAATGTTGGCTGTGGAAACAACAAGACTCGTTGTTTTGATTCCCATGCAAAGGACTAGTGTCAGCTTGCCCACATCCTAACCATCCATCTAACACTGGTAAACTATACTGTAGTTTAGGCTGTTTAGCTATAAAAAATAAATTAAAAAAAGAACACTACTCATTGGCCACATGTCATTTTTCACTTGGTCAAATCAGTTTGGAGGAAAATATTCAGTATAAAACAGCAAAAGAGAATATTTACCGGCTGCTAATTAAATTTAACAGATCAGTTGGACTGAAAAAAATAAAGGCTTATATCGACAGTGATCATATTTTTCCAATTTCCTACAAAACATCTATGAACCATTTTTCAACCAAACTTTTTAATACATTTATTAATTTTCAGAACTTTTTATCCTCACTAGAGTCACGGGGGATGCTGGAGCCTATCCCAGCCAACTATGAGCACCCTGAATTGGTGGCCAAGCAATCGCAGGGCACGAGAAGACGGACAACCATTCATGCTCACACTCATACCTAGGGGCAATGGACAAAAAAGACAGACTTAAATTAATGGGAGGGAACAGTATGGGCAAATTTGAGCAAAAATGCTATGGATGGAAATGAGCACCTATTCCAAAGAATTTCCACAGTAGACACAATGCAGTGCAGGGTTTGTGGGTCGGTGAAGTCGCATCTATAAAATTTATTTAAGCAACCCCACACATGACATGGGGCCTTCCAGAAGGCTTGCGACCATACTCCGGTAATATCCCAGAGCCCCTTATATGGGGTATTTGATCCCCGTTTGAGTCACACTACCTCAAGTTGGATTAGTTTATCATGAGACTCAGTAAAGGATGTCCTTTGCCACAGATTCCATTCATAACTTTTATGGAAACACTATCTACACGCAGTTGAGGTGCTGATTGGGTAGCCTCAGTATTGTGTCTCTGTTATATGGTCTGCACTCTACTTTGTAACCACCGGACACATTTAAAGAGGAAAATAAACACCATTCACTCTGAGAGTGTGTTGGTGTCAAGCGAGTCAAGAGAGTCTACGATGCATGTTTTGGGATTTGGGAAGAAACCAGTTTACCCGGAGAAAACCCACACAACCCCAGGGAGAACATGCAAACTCCACAAAGTTAGGCCCGAACCTGGCATTGAAACCTCAATCTCTGATTTGTGAGGCCGACGCGCTTGTCCATCTACTATGTCTATCACGCAGGGACGCAGGATAACATTATTACAGTTTTACAGAACAATGGCAGCTGTGCAAATTATGCAGCTTTCTGTTTCTGTCTACCTTACTTCACACTACACACAGTGAGTGTCGACTTGGGTTTGAACCTTCGACCCCCAAAACTGTTAATCATTCAAATCAATCAAAAGCCTTTATTGTCATCATACACAGCTGCATATAACGAAATTGGTGGTGCTACTCCACAAAGTGTGTTTTCCCAGTAAAAGAACATAAATAAGTAATGTAAAAATATAAAGAGTCACATCCTGTTAAGGTAAATTCTAAAATATTGCACAATCTAAGCTATTATTGCACACCCCGAAGTTATTGCACAGAAGGGACTGTGTGTCGTTCTAACGCAAGTTCAGAGTCTTGATGGCTGTGGGAAAAAAACTGTCTTTAAGTCTATTTGTCCGTGCTTTGTGAGACCTGTAGCGTCTGCCAGAGGGCAGCAGCTGGAACAGGTTGTGACCAGGGCGGTATGGGTCCCTCTGCTGAGTTAGCAAGGGCTAGCAATGTCATCCAGTGAGGGCAAAGAGCAGTCGATGATCTTCTGGGCGGTGTTGATCACTCCCAGAGTAGGCAGAGGACCCTAACCAGTCGTACACTGGGACACCTGACTTCATGTCTTTTTTTATTTTTTATTTTACTACAGTGTAGCTTACATAAGTGTAATGTGTTTATCTTTGTGCTTGTAACAATTTCTAAAATGCTATCAAGACAAAATATTTAATTTTTGACGTGCTCAATGCAACATGCATGTATCCCTGTAACATAATTGGAGCTGCAGGTTAACTTAATTCTGCCTCATTTCGATCATACAGATGGAAAACTTAAGCACTGCATTCATTACCTTTCATAGTATGCACCTTACTTAGATACATTTTTTATGGTTGAGGATAAAATGAAATGAGGCGAAAGAGAGCCTCAGTAGATACCACTTTGCCCTTCAGTTAAATTTGCAGCTAAAGACAAAGGATCTCAAAAAAGTACTTACTACTTTTTTCCACGTAAATAATGCAACCCCCCAAAAAACAGATGAACTTAAATGACCGAAAACGTTGATCTATGGTGTTAGGAACACATAATTACAGCTTACACACATTATACTGCAGTGGGGTTTGAATAATTTTTAAAACAACTGTAGGTTTTCTAGTCTTTGCAAATGTTTTAGATTTTTTTGGTTTTAGGGAATAATTATTGTCAATAATTTCAAATATAGTACACATTTATCTGGTACAATTTGAAGGTAGTGGTCCACAACCAGTGAATGAATGTTTTATTGTCTCAGGACTTTGCTCCCTGAAATCTTTTTCATCTGTTAAAAATACACAGCAACACCCTCTCCTTCTTTTGGGTTACCATATAGACTAAGAGCGTTCTACCTAAATAGCAACCCCGGTAATCATGCTTGACAGGTATTCCTTTGTGGCCAGTTCAGAATGTTGGCATGCAGCTCGAACCACCTGCTAAAAGGCAGTTTCGTTGCAGCAGTTGTCACCAGCGATTTTATTCCTAAGAATAAACACAATCAATGTCGCCAGGTGATGCTGCAGTTATTTTTTTTTTATCTGGAGGGGGCAAAATTGGCTACTTCACTGAATATTTATGTATAAACTCAGTAACATTATTTGTAAAGTCTGGCACTATACAAAGAAAACACTGGTGTTATTATTTGAACATTTTAAAAAAGTATCAAATATTCAAGTGTAAAAATACAGCCAGTATTCCAAGGTTTTAACTGAAAAAAGCATGCCAAACTTTGAAGTTAAAAAGGTTGGACCCTTCTTCATTCATATACAAGGTGTCAGAGAGGATGGATGACTGGAACCGACCTGAATCATGGAAGAGAATCAATATAAGGATATTATCAGCTGCTCAATACTACCTCAACACTGTAAAAAAGATCAGGCATGAACTAGAGACTTGCAATGGTGCAGCTGGGCAGTGACTATATATATAAATATACTTCCAAGATGGTGATTGGAAAACGAAAGATGATTCATCCACACAGACCCTCCCAACCTACGACATATTAGTTTACACACTTGGATCATTGTAGATGTTCCCTCTGTAATTTAATGTGGACACAATAACAGCATTGGAAGTCTGGAGGAGAGTTGTTCTCATTTGGCTTCACTGGTGATCTTTGTGGTGGCTGCTGCTAGACTGGGGAAAGTGCCACTGTTCTGTTGAAAATATGCAATCCAATGGAAAGTGCATTGGATAAATAACATATTAAAATAGTACATGCTAGGTGAAAGTAATACTTCTTATACACTGCTGTGGTCAGTAGGATGGCTATGAATTTCTGGGGCATTGCAACTAGGAGGTTCCCAAACATGACCATGCAAACTCTACACAGTGAGGACCCAACTGCGATCGAACAATCCATTCTAGAACTGTAAGGCCAACGACCTAACCACTTGTCCATCGAGCCGCACCGTGTCCAGTTCTTTCCCTTCCCAAAGCTGAAAATATAATTGGATTCCAAATGGATCAAACAGTCTGGACGTATATATCTCCACAATAAATGTGTTCTCTCATGGGAAGTTGATGATAACTCCAGAGGCAAACTAGTAAGCAGTCTTGCCGAACTTGCATGTAGAGAAAAAGAACATTTATAAAGATATATGTCAAAATGGCTTTTGCCGTTGGAGTCCCAACACTTGTCGGCTTAGCAACCACGCAAGGGGGAGCTTTTAAGATAATATTTGTGAGGGGGTCCTGGAAGGCTGTCCTTTAGCCTATATATTGGCTGTGTGCCATCTATTCAAAGATGACTGGGCAGCGAGCCAAGTGCTAAACAGGATGAAACAAGTGGTCTTGGTAATGTAGCACTTTTGGTCTCCAGAAGTAAAAAAAAAAATCAGAACCAATAGCTGCAAGATTGCCTCGCTAATACACTTACCCACACACATTATATTGGTTATTATATCATCTCCGGTGATTGTCTGGCCACCACTTTTGGATCTCCCCCGCCTCTGGCCCAAAGTCAGCTGAGATGGGCTCCAGCAAAACGGTTCAGAAAATAAGATCAGATGAGATTATATCATCTCTTGTCATATTTTTTACCTGAACAGTTTACAGAGTTGCTGGGAATTGGACTCACTTGCAATTAACTGTGGGCAAAAAACATACACTGGGATAGCTGGCAGACATGCTGAGACATAGACTGATTTTCAGTCTGAACTGAGTCTAAACTGACAAAAGAAATGCAATATAAGATCATCCTCATTTTCTATTCAGATTTTGTTTTATATTTATTTATTGAGTCCAGCATGATAATGCTAAATTATTTCTATCAAAACAAAGTTTTGTGAAAAAATACATAAATGTATTAATATTGACATATGGCCAAGAAATTATTTGTACAAGACTACTATAAGATTGACATAACAAAAGCTATATGTATATATACATATATATATATATATATATATATATATATATATATATATATATATATATATATATATAAAATATATATTATATATATATATATATATATATATATATATATATATATATATATATATTATATATATATATATATAATATATTTTATATATATATATATATATATATATATATATATATATATATATATGCATGTCTTATGTATGGCCCGAGCGTCGCATTAACTCCTGTTCCGTTGAGAGTTCTTTTGGTGACCCTCGACCAACTTGTCAACGTCCCCCTTACTGACCACAAGCCCCATCGCCTGCCCCTGCGACACAATTTTGCCCACCACAGGCTGCGGTTCAGGTTAAGGCTTGACTGTGAGTTTGTCGAAGGCACTCAGCGGCCACAGCTTCCTCCAAGCAAAACTTCAAGCCCACAACGACGAACGGCGGTGAAATAAACATGAGAGAATCTTGAAACATGAAGAGTTGTTGTCGACTGCGAGTCCATCGAAGCCACTCGGCCACAGCTTCTTCCAAGCATAAGTTTAAGCAGACAACGGCGGTCTAAGACAAATGTAGGGTTGTTGTGAGACAGCCAATGAGAGCCAAGGAGAGTTTAGGGAAATTGTCAAGCAAGAAGCACTGCTTATACGAAAATAAAATAATCAAAATAAAATAACAGATATAGGAATTGTTTTGACGTTTTCGTAACTTGGATCTTTTTTCGTATCTTGAGACACTTATTTGCATATCAAAAGGTTTCGGAACCCGAATATTTCGTACTTAGAAATATTCATAAGTAGTGGTAGGACTGTATGTTCCTTCCTGTAACCCACATTCAAAAACATATGCGTCTATTGGTTATAGGTTAAAGAGTATTCTCTATTCGACCGCCAACAATTTTGAATGTTTTGCCTTGGAAATTATAACTGCTATCACCGTAGAAATATTTTGTCGGCCATGATCACTACCCCTAATTCTTTTTTCCTTCTTTTTGCCTCAACAACTCAGAAATTAGTGTCAAACGGTAACAAGGTTTGGGACTTATGGAATTGCAAGTCCTTTCATCTTCCATACCGCAGATCCTCGTAAGGATTGCAGGGGTTGCTGAAGCCTATCCCAGCTGACTTCAGGTGAAAGGCAATGTACACTGTAGACTGGCCAGTCAGCCTTAAGGGCACACAGACAGACAGAGGACCATTCGCAGTCACAATCATACCGCCACTAGCGGGAATTGAGCCCACGCCTGGCCGCACTGAGGTCAGAAGGGTGAACGACTACACCTTCAGGCGGAATTACAAAACCATTTCAAAACCATTTCAAAAGATAATGACCAAAGGGCAAAAAACTGGAGTCCCTATTAGTTTTAGTGTGCATAACTCAGTGCTGACTACTCGAGGGAAGGAGCAAGAAAATGTTGTCGTCAGGATGTTGGAGATTTCGATAAGAATTTTGCTCAATCGTGTTCTTTGCTGTGTGCAAATCTTCGTTGCAAGGCAGGTGAAACTGAAGATTGTCTCAGCAGTCCTAAGCATCCATTGTAGTAGTTGGATTTTGTCTTTCTTTAAGTACCACGAAGCAGATTTTTCTGGATCATAAGAGGCCTAATTAAATGTTGATTGATGTTGTGTGGAAATGCTTCAACAGCTTCTATGGTGGTATAATTCCTTCGATATTGAAGGTCGCAGTTGACAAGCCTAAAATAGAGATAGACAGAGTGAAGGGTAGCTGCGGCAAAGGGTGATTCCTGAAGTCCAAGATCATCTGTACACTAAAGTATCGAGCATCTTTAACTCAAGTCTGCTGTTGATATGCAGACTCATCGCTGTTGAGACTGAGGACTATGTTGTTGTTTGAAAATCTGAGAAATTTGAAAGCTGGTGAAGTTTAGTTATTCTATTTATTTCACAAAAAAATACTGCATATAATGAGCCATTTTTCAAATGTTGAGGAATGAGAAAGCAAACTAGTATTTGGATGACAGAGTTTGAATTACATCTGGCAAAGGCGTGGGTTTCTTTGGTTTTGATTAACTAACTGGACTGCCAATTTCACACAGTTGATATGGCAGAACAGTCTCTGCTTACTGGTGCTTGTCCTGAGCGCTCACTTTCCTGTCCCATCTGTCACAATCATTCCTGCCAGTAAGCTTTTCACAACATTTCATTCTCCCACATGATTTTTTTCTATAAAGCATTGCATTAAGATACTGTCTGGAAACTTAAGCATTAAGTGTCAAATTACATCTAATTTAAAATTCCTTCATGGGCTAAATGGTTTTACACTGTAGAAACTAAAATTGTCGTAATGCGATAAATGGGAAAAAATTTCACTTTTATGAAACATTCATTAGAAAATGGTAGTTTCATCAAAAATAGCAAGTCCAGGTAAATGACAGTATAAAAGCTGTGTCAATAAAATAATATAATGAACGAACACATGAACGAATGCACGGACAAACGAATGAACAAACGAATGAATGAAAAATAGGATCTGGCAAATGGCCAGAAAGGGTTACCACACAAGCCAGCTATTTTTTTTTTTGAATTTTTATTTTATTTTAATATTATATATATATATTTTTTTATTAACCAATGTTGTCCTGAATCCTGTTCTAAGTAATTATTGCTATATTTGTCACTTTTTTTTATAAAGAGTTACATCATTTACTTGAGTTTTCTTAATTTCTATGATTTTGAACTTCCCAGCGATGTGGAAGTTTTATGCTGAAATAACTGTTTCCTTTTTTATTGTAAATGTCGCATTGAAATAAATTATTATAATGAAAAAAATGTAATTAAAAGGACATCATATCAAAACTAAATTACACCCGTCAGTACTCTCCAAGCTTTTAAGATGTCTTCTGAGAGGTCATATTGTGATCATGAAAATAGAAACCTGAAAAGTGCAATACTATTCGGCCCTCTTGCATCAATACTTTGTAGCGCCATATTTTACTCCATTACAGCTGCAGGTCACTTGGGGTATGTCTCTATCAGTTTTGAACATTGAGAGACTGAAATTCTTGCCGATACCTCCTTGCAAATCAGCTCGAGCATAGAGAGGTTGGATGGAAAGCCTTTGTGAATAACAGTCTTCAGATTCTTGATTGGATTCAGGTCTGCACTTTGACTTGGTCATTCTAACACTTGGATACGTTTATTTGTAAACCATTCCATTGTAGATTCTGCTTTATGTTTTGGATCATTGTCCTGTGGAAGATAAATCTTTGTCCCAATCTCAGCTCTTTTGAAGACTCCAACAGGTTTTCTTCCATAATAGTCGTGCATATTTGGCTCCATTCATCTTACCATCAATTTTAACACCTTCCCGATCCCTGCTGAAGAAAAGCAGGCACAAACCATGAGGCTGCAACCATCGTTGTTTTCAGAGTGATGAGCTGTGCTGCTTATGCTGAATAGAAATATTTCTTATAATCACATGTATTGAGCTGAGATTGGGACAAAGATTTATCTTCCACAGGACAATGCGATGTATCCATCACGGCAGAATGCCAGCAACTCTGAACTATCACTTGGTTGGGCTCTTGCCTGAGAAAAGTGCACTTTGTGGAGAAGCACCTTCAATTTCGTCATACGCAGCTGGGTATGATGACAATTAGGCTTTTGTCTAGTCAATGATGATGACAAGCCTAAGTCTGATTTTATTTTTTATTCTTTAATTGTTTTAAAATAAGTAGGTTTTTTTAGCTATCTTTTGGTTTGAAGACAGAACATATGTGGAATTTAAGATCCTTTGTGGCTGTGAAGGTAAAAATAAGTCTCTTACATAGCTAGTAATTCAATTATCTCGGTAGGGATGCACGAAGCGAGGAATGGTGGCTTTGTTCCTGACTGTCGAGAAAGCCAGGGGGGTGGGTGATCACACCTGAGATCCCAAACTAGTCTCCTGGTCTGGGGAAGGCTTGTCACAGACAGGCCTTTTTAACACTTAGTTGCAAAAACCAAGTTGTGGATTGGCAGAGACAGGATCAAACTGATTCCACAATGGGCTGCAGTGGGTCCTTGTCTTTTTTTCCAACCGATTCAGTGTTGACAGTTTAATCAATGAGGGGTCTTCTAAAATAAGTAGCACCTGGCTGCAATCAAATGATTAAAAAAGGTGTCCGTTCTTTCGGTTTGAATGAAAACCTGCACCTCCTGCGGCCCTTTGAGACCACTGGGATAAAGGAAGGAGACTATGGAGAGACGAGGAGACTTTCTTTTGGACCTTACTTTTTACTGTGCCTGACCGGGAAGAGATTTTAGTACTCCTGGGAAGAGCCCAACACGGTCTGTTTTAATTTGTACTTTTTTCCTTATTTACCATATAGATTTTCCTTATTTATCATTGTATTGTCTTGGAGTCAAGCTTGTACCTTCTTCTGTCCAGTTGAGAGAATAAAATAATTTCCGAATAGAAGAAGCCGGCCAAGCAGTTTATTGCAGCACACAAAAAATAGCGTCTTCTACAAAACCAAACATGTCATTTTGTATTGTGGCCAAAAAGTTCAATTTTGTTTTCATCTGACCAGAGCACCTTCTTCCACATGTTTGGGGTGTCTCCCAGCTGGTTTGCTGCAAACTTAAAATCATTTTTTTATGGATATCTTCAATAAATGGCTTTCTTCTTGCCACTCGTCCAGAAAGGCCAGATTTGTGCAGTGTATGACTGATTGTTGGCCTAAGGAAAGACTCTTCCACCTCAGTTGTAGATCTCTCCAGTTAATCCAGAGTGATCATGGGCCTCTTGGCTGCAACTCTGATCAGTCTTCTCCTTGTTCGAGGTGAAAATTTAGAGTGACGGCTGGGTCTTGCTATATTTGCAGTGGTCTGATACTCTGCCGATGAGTGATTAGCACGTCGGCCTCAAGGTTCTTTTTATATAAAATAGAATTCACAAATATTGTAATACAAATAAATATCATTATGTAATAAAAATAATTAAGTGGTTGTAGTATTAAGTGCAGGAACGAGAGTGAAATTTGTTTTCAGAACAACCAGAGAAGCTTGATGAGACAAATGTGTCTACTAAACATCAGCCAGTGATGCTGATGTTATAGTTTCATTGCTGGTAAAACAAATGAACTCTGCTATCACTTCTACTTGCATGGTTGGAGTACGAGTCTGCAGCTAAAGGAGTTGCCTCAAGCCACCGTAGTCCCATGCAGATGGTTTGAGCGGTTGTCCATGATGGCCGTGAGCTTTTCTAACTTCCTCCTCTCAAGCACATTCTTCTTAGGGTCTAAAGAGCAGTCAAGGACAGTGCTCGCCCTCTTGACCAGCCTGTTCCATGTCTTCCTGTTGCCCAGCAGACCACTCCATAAAACACTGCAGAAGCCAGGACAGCATAATTAAAGGTATGGGTCATTTTCACATAATTCAGCAAATAACGGTAAAGACACTTTCAGAAAATGAATAATTTACAAAATGCAATTCAAGCATTCTGATTATCTCTAATTAGCAACACTAGCACTGCCTGGAAATATCTTAGCTGGAACTTTAATGAAAACATAATTAATTAAAATTTAACCTGGATTTTACTAGTCTGAGCTCCTTGTACTGGTGAATGATACGATATTGGTGCCCCATAAGAGCCACAAGGTCTTTCTCAAGGTCATCACAGAGTTTCGCAATGGTGACAGATTTTTCTTTCTTCTGGATGACAACAACATCAATTGGCCCATTATTTGTCATTCTGGTCTCTACTCCCTTCTCCCATTCGTGGTATAACACTTGCTCCTT
This sequence comes from Stigmatopora argus, assembly GCF_051989625.1. Taxonomy (NCBI): domain Eukaryota; kingdom Metazoa; phylum Chordata; class Actinopteri; order Syngnathiformes; family Syngnathidae; genus Stigmatopora; species Stigmatopora argus. Next base: position 1,344,457 of record NC_135410.1, read on the forward strand.
TGATTGCCTTATGTCATCAGTTCCATCCCTGTAGATCTTTTTGATGTATTTCTTGCAGACAGCACAGTTTCTAAACATACAACGGTAAAGACAAAATTTATTAACGGTAAAGACACAACATTCCACCTCAGCCTTTGACATTGGTAGATGGTATTTCTTGGCACTCAGTAAATGATAGTGTTCTGCATGCATACACCATGCCCAGTTCATTAAAAAGCAAAGTAATTATGTTCACCAAGTTTTTAGGACATCGGTAAAGACATGGAATTGTTACGACATTTCACAGGTATGGTCCTTACCTTGGTTTTAGTTTCATTCTCATGGCTTCTGCTTAGCTGGCGTTGACAATATGGCTGACAACATCCTGGTACTTCTCCCACACCAGCCACCTGGTGTATTTACTGTGAATTTTTTGGTGTATTTCTCATGTGATAACGGTAAAGACACACTAACTGATATGAAAGGTACATCAGTAAAACTGTTTGCAGTTGCAATTCTTTTGCATTTTTCTCAAAGACAACTTGAGTGAAAATACTATTGAAACAAATCTAAACAACACATTCTAAATAGAGACAAACAAATAAATCATAACCCGACTTTTCATTCCTATAAACTGTGACACTAGATTCTGGACATCTAACGGAGTGGACAAATTCAACATAAACTGGCTCTCAATGTATTTGTGTCTCAAATAGATTTCTCTTAAAATTGGTGCCAAATGTAGTATAATATGTGGCAAACAAAGCAGTAGTAATTAATTTTTATAACTTTGTAACACATAAAGGGAAAGTCCAGGGCCATATCTTTACCGTTATTTGCTGAATTATGTGAAAATGACCCGTATACATCAGTGTCCTACTGCAAATTCCAAAGGACTTCAGTCTTTTCAGCAGGTGGAGGCGACTTTGGAACTTCGTGTACTGGACAAATGTATTATGGGTCCAGTCCAGTTTATTATCCAAGTGAACCGCCAGGTATTTATTGGTTTCCACCATTCCATTGTCCATTGATTGAATGTTCACCGGTGCAGTCTGGGGTGCTTTCCTCTTGCTGAAGGCAATGACCATTTCTTTGGGCTTATTGGTGTTGAACTGCACATGTTTCATTCTGCTCACACAAGTCAACAAAGCAAGTGATGACAGTATATAACCCTCATATGCAGCCAATGTTCTCCAGGTGAGCCAGTAATCTGTGCAGGCCTAATCACGTAAGGTAACCAAACACAAGGTTGAAAAGAAACAAATGAATAACAAATATAAAAACTACAACTGTCCCAACACACCTACTGATTGGCCACTCCCTCTTCATATCTCATATTTTTACAATGTTTCAAATAAACAGTAAATCCCTTCAGTAGTCTCACCTTGCATATAACAGTGTAAAACTTTTTTTTTTTGATGAAACCTGGGTTCTTTGAATTCACACTTGAACATTATTGCTGTTTGATATATTAGAAAACTTGAATAATTGTGATCTTAGAAATAATATATTTGTATGCATGCTATATAATTCACAGCCATCATTCAAGCTAATATTTCTTAATTGGACAATGCATTTATGTTTTTTTTACCTACCTGTCCATAACAGTTTTGTTTAATACGTATCTACCATGATGATGCAATATAATCAGTTGACATTAATGCGTATTTGTTCAGTTGAGCAATGTTTTGTATACACATCACTCTAGTTTCCTTTGGAGAGCAGTTCAGTTTAATGAATAGTTTGCAAATTAAAATCTGTTTTTTTTTTAAGCTTTTCTGGTTTTTGAGCTGGCTTGCTTACCAGCATATATGAGAATTGTGTTTTGCAAGGTTGTAGTGCATGAAGACATCCATTCCCTTCAGTTTCCTTCCTTGTTTCAGTAGGGCAATTTTCCTTTTCCTTTTTCTGTTTGTGAGCGGCTGAGTGGGTAGCACGTCGGTCTCACAGATATGGGGTTCGAATCCAGGTCAGTCCACCTCTGTGGAGTTTGCATTTCCTCTCGGGCTTGCGTGGGTTTTCTACGCGTATTCCGGTTTCCTCCCACATTCCAAAAACATGCATGGTAGGCTGAATTGACACTCTAAATTGCCCCTAGGTATGGGTGTGAGTGTGAATAGTTGTTTGTCTCCTCATGCCCTGCGATTGGCTAGCCACCAATTCAGGGTGTCCCCCGCCTCATGCCCAAAGTCAGCTGGACTAGGCTCCAGAACCCTCCACGACCCTAGTGAGGATATTGCGTTTCAGAAAATGAATGAATGAATGTTTGTGAGCCTTAGTATCATGACTGGTTTCTCAGTGTTGTTTCATCTGGGCAGAGATTGGCAGGTCTCAATGTCATTGTAGTCACGCTCTAAGCTCAGGGGTCATCTTCCTGAGAAGAACCCTTTTGAAGTTTCACAATGGAAAGGCACTATCTGTCAACTGTCTTCTTGGTCTAGGGATGTCATATTGTGAGCCGGCCGATGCAATTTTTGTCAAAATTCTTGTCTGTTTAAATATCCATTCATGCATTCATACATTTTCTGAACTGCTTAATCTTCACAAGGCTCACGGGGGGTGCTGTAGCCAATCCCAGCTGTCTCTGGGCCAGAGGTGGGGGGCACCCTGAATAGGTGGCCAGCCGATTGCAGGACACAAGAAGACGGAGAACCACGCACACTCACATCCATACCTAGGGGGAATTTAGAGTGTCCAATCAGCCTACCATGCATGTTTTTGGAATGTGGGAGGAAACAGGAGTACCCGGAGGAAACCCACGCAGGCCCAGGGAGAACATGCAAACCCCACACAGGTGGACTTTCCTGGATTTGAACCCAGGACCCCTGAGCTTTGAGGCCGATGCGCTAACCACTCAGCTGCAGGGCCACGTTCTGGTGAAATAATAGTATAGAATTCAAGCAAAGACAACACACCAAAATATTAATTTTGTTTGTTATAAATATTATGTTGCTCATGTAAGAACTAATAATTCTATCACACGTCTTTTGAGATTTTGGAATTTAAATGTTTACGCTTTTTATGTGAATGTCTATGTGTTCCATGGGCTAAATCTTAGGTCCGAGAAGTAAGCAGTTGTTTGTCCACGATGACAAGCTGCTTTAAAAGTGCCATCTGGTAGGGAACAATTGAAAAAAGAGAAAACATTAAATGAGCAGATGTGACAGCACTTGAGAACATGTCACATTGGATTTCCTTTGGAGTATTCAACCAATGTCACACAGCACGCACATTCATACCCATGCTACTGAACTAGCCCTCCTGGAAGGCATTTGATCCATGCAGCTCTCCATTATTGGTATGAATGTGAAATTTTGTCTGGTACTTCCAATTCTTTTTCAACATTCTTTGTCATCAAAAGTCATTGGTCTACCTGCATGAAGAAGCTGTGTCGGTGTAATAGAGATCAATGTACTACCATGTTGTGTTAATCCAGTATAGTATCTTATTTACAGGCCCCCCAGGTGTGTAAGATCAGTAGAAACACAGAAGGGAAAATTAAACTCTGCATCTATAATTTGTTTCCTCATTTAACGCTGGCAGTAGGTCCCCCCATTTATTTTGGGGGCGGAGGCCTGGGGTGGGGTGGTATAATGCTCTTGAAGGGGTTAAAATCGGGAACATAATTGGATTCCTCCACCATGGGACTAAAGAAGATAAGGTCATTGTTTACAACACTCTAACCAGTGTTGCTTATAGATCTTTTTATACCCAGTGCTTAGTGCTATCGGAGAGCAGGGTGAACTGATAATGCTTGTGAATGTAATTTTCTTTATCAAATTAACTTATCAAATGTCTTTTTATTCATATAATTGGCCAATTCTAACATTTTCCTAAATTTCATTGTCATCTTCTGGTTTATGATTTGGGCTGGCCAATAATGTTGTGTTCCTGACTCCTTGAGCAAGTGGTAGGCAGAGTTCCCCATTCCGCAACTGCTTACTACCAGTAAATATGGTGTTTTTAGGGGTCAGGGGTGTTCGGGATGGATCTTGTCAGGTTGTCTTTCTGGTGATTATTTCTAAAGGATTTAAAAAAAATGTTGCAGTATTATTTAATAGTGCTGTGATTTTATATAAATACAAGCAGAGGGACCCGGCTTTGCCGGTCCCACCTGCTTGGGCAAGGTTGTTATTGTACGTGTTTTGGTAATCTATTTGCTTAGGGGAACCTTTGAATGGGTGACACAGGAATGCCAGATATAAATAATGCAACTGACCTGAACCAATTGGCTGAATCAATCCAGGAGGGATGTGCCTTTTGCCCAGAAGACGGCACTGCTGCTGCCACAAACAAAATCCTCTTTCAGCAGAAAACGGTCTTTTCTGGTGTGGAGAGGCATGTGAGTGGGTCGCAATTTTTTATCACTACGTCAGCAGATCTCATGTGTGTCAAAAGAAAAGCAGCTCAACTCAGTGAGACTGTACCACAACATGCTTTAAATTGAAGCTTGGGGAAATTCCCACTTCTCTGGCGCGCATACAATCACCACAACAATTTCTGTCACACCAACACAGATTCACTGATGGGTCTTCTGAGTTGTGTGGATGCGCTTGACTTCTCTGACAATTAACCAAATCCCTGATCTGTTGACCGTGTTAGTCAAGTCTGTTCAATAGAGAAAGGTTGAAAACCCATTCACACTGTTCGCCCCAGTTTACGTACAATCAGTACACTAAACACTTGCCGTATTATGGTTCCACAAATCGCATGCACTCAACTATGTCATGGTTATTTGTAATGCCGTATTCAGTTAGGTAGTGCGAGAAATTCTAAACTTTTACCTAAATCAATCACTCAAATTCAATCGGTTTTCCAGATGGTGAAGTAGACTTGAGCATCTTTGAACCACTCCATGCAGTGACAGTTGTACGAATATCTACTGAGTACGCCAAGTTCAATGACCAAACATTTACCCATCAAGTTGTAAAGTCGGTAAGCAAGGCAAAGGAGAGGGAGGGGGTTGTATTGGGGAAGGAAAAAAAACAACAACTGACAACTTCCAAATGACCATTGACTAAGTATGACAGAGCAACCATTTATTCACACATTGTATTTTTACGATTACTGAGACCCGTCGGGTGTATTAATGGTGGCAAGTGTAGCGAAAAAGCCCCTCCACTTTCAAAGCAGCTTATATCAGCACTGTCACAACATTCATTAACAATCATCCGATATGATGATTGAATTTCATGTGGAACAAATAAAAACAAAAACAATAAAACTAAAACGCTGGCAACCCAAGTAGTAATTAAACTGAATGGAAGAAGAGTTAGTGTGCAGTCACGCTGTCCTCCATTGACATCTGTAGTTTTCTTGCTGAAAACTAATTGGGATAAAAACTTTTTTTAGCTTTGTTGGTTTATTTTACGATAAAAAAAACTAAAGGTTTTTGCAACCTTCAATATACGTACTACAAATTTTAAGATTGAGCTATGATATGGATAGTAAAAATACACTTTAATTACTGAATGGAATTTTAAGGGTTTGCAAAAACTGTGATTCCATTTATGTTATTAAAGATGATCTATCTGATATTCAGTAAAGTACTGAATGAAATACTGATAAGAATGCTAGAAGGTCATCAGTTAATAATTGCTTGTGGTCACCTTTACCATGCAGTTAGTTTAGAAGTGAGAAATAGTACAATGCGAACCATATAATAATTGTCATTTTTCAGTTTTTGCAGAATAAAAGATATATCCCATAAAATTAAGCAAATGGCACCATTCATTTTGATTTGGGATGACAACTAACTAGAATGTGAACTGAACATGAATGAGGGATGCAGGTTTTAAAGTGATTGCATTAATTATTCAGTATCTTTCAGAAAATGAATGATTATATACATTTTAGATCTTTTATAAACTGGAATCCCTAGAGAAAACCTATGCAGGCCTGGGCATGACATGCAAATTCAACACAGGGGAACCGAACACAATATGTGCTAGACTAGACCATTTACAAGAAACTGTATGGTTTCGGAGGAGCTCACTTTATTGTTTGTTGCTCAGCGACAAAGCATCCCTATTTTTTTTTTCTCTGTTAAGTTCCAACACATACTGATTGACTCCTGTGGTTGAATGAGTAGCAGCACAGTACACATTATGAACATTGAGCTTACTAATGTAATATGGTAACATTCTTAACTGAACCACAGAAAAGCTTTTTGCAAGTGGTCTGAATTTTTTTTTTTCTAAGGTTTTCACATCCCTCATGCAGAAACAAACACTCAAACGCACTGTTTTGAATACAATGCTTTCACTATTTACTTTGCTTACAGTGCATTTGCAGTTAATATTGCTTGTAAAGCCAGCACATATATTAATCTCAGTGAAGTGCCCAATATCCCACTCTCGCTTTCTGCACACAAAACAATCTGCAATTTGTTTCCCCTGTGGTATCTCTTACGCTGACTTATTTTGGTCTTACCCATGTAATTCATTTCTTTGTATTGCACAATATAGCTCCATATTGCAATATAAAGAGGAAGCCATAGAACCTGAGATACCCAATAACACATATGCTGCAAAAGTCTTGTGGAAAACTAGTAAGCACAGGTCTTTAATGTACACCTTAAATATCTGGTGCAGTGGTACGTCTACTTTGGAAATTAATTGGTTCCAGAAGTTGTTTTGTAGCTTGGCTTTTTCATTAGTAGACATATTTTACTTTGAATTTCTTACGTAAGCATGGTGTCGTAGTTGGACCCAAATGCAGAAAAGCATGGGGACAAGGACATGGAGTGTTCCAACAAAACTTTTAACAGAAGCGGAATGGGATTCAAGAAAAAAAACAAGGACTTAGCAATAAATAACGAAATAAACCTGACATGGAAGACATGGGGAAACAAGGAACAAGGCAGACGATCCGACAATGACACAGGGTTTAAATAGACATACAAGGGCTGATTACCAAATCACGAGGAGCTGGTTACAAGAAGAAGGGAAGCCCGGAGGGACACAAGAGGCAAAAAGAACACACAAACACACACACACACACGCACACACACACACACACACACACACACGCACACGCGCACACGCACACATGCGCGCGCACACACACACCTCCACCCAAAACCCTAACAAGACATGACGGAATTAGCGGAATTTGTTCCCTAATCTTTCATACTACCCCCTAAATCCTTTAAAACATATAATCAATGTATAGATAGTGGGACAGGCACCTGTCAGTCATAAAGATGGAGGCACTTCATATCATTAAAAAGGTCCTCTGCTCTGCTTGTCCCAAAAAGTTAGAGAAAAAAGAAAGTGACTTGCTTTGGTTAGAGGACAACCCTCACTAGGGTCACCATGGTGCTGGAGCCTATCCCATCTGACTTCGGGCCAGAGGCAGTGACACCCCAAATCGGTGGCCAGCCGATTGTAGGGCACGAGGAGACGGACAACCATTCACTCTCACACTCATACCTAGGGGCAATTTAGAGTGTCCAACCAGCCTACCATGAATGTTTTTTGGAATGTGGGAGGAGTACCTGGAGAAAACCCTCACAGGCAGGGGAGAACATGCAAACTCCACACAGGTGGACTGACTTGGATTTGAACCCAGGACCCCAGAACTGTGAGGCTGACATGCTAACCACTCAAGCCGCCGGTTCGCCCCGGTGTCCAGGCAATTAAATTAATTGTCAATGTTTTCTTCCAGCACTGTTATAGCACTTATCCCTGCACAAAGTTCTTTATTCCATCAGTTTAAAAATCTTTGGATTGACGTCTCAGGTTGCTCAACAGACCTTTGACTTCATCGCCACTTTCAAACTCACTCCCTCGCATCAACACTTTCAAGGAACCAACAGGTGAAAATCTGAAGGCGTCATTGATGGATTCGATCACCTCAGATGATTTCACTTCTGTATGACTCTCAGACCTCTCTTCATCCTCAACTACAACACTGTTATTTCCTTCTTTTACAACCTATCCCGGTTGTAGATGTTTTTTCCAGCTGGAACATGTGGCAACATATGTAATTGATAGTCTCCTATGAATTTCAACGGATTTATGCCCTTCAGCAACCAAGAACGTGATATCAGAGCGCTGTTCAATCCTGGAGCATGCCTCTTTGTTGGCCAACATTTTTAATTATTATTAAAGTATTTTTTAATCTGAAAAATAAATGAAATCTATGTGAAAAACAAGTAAAACATATCTCTTTTAGAAGTCCTTTGTCGTTTTTATTAAAACAATTGCCTCATTCATTGAATGACCTTCGTTCTTTCCTCCCTTTCCCAGCTGACTTAGTGAATAATTATTTAAAAACAAGGAAATATGCTGCCTGTAACTAGGGGTATTTCATTTCCATAATCATAAAATAAAGATTTATATAATTATAGTGTTTGCATGTTGTGGAATGCATAAAAAATGACAACAATGCATATTCAATTATTTTTTTCCCCATGTGCAAATTCGATTTATGCATGATAGCAATTATGTGCACCATCAAACAGATGTGCTTTCTGAGGATTCAGCTTGGATGTAAAGGCTTTTTAATGAGGTGCACTCAATTGCTAAATTTACCAACATTGGTCTGATGCAATGGGATTGATTATTCAACGTGATTTTATCTGCTGCAACTGATTCATGGGACAATGTTTAAAATATTATTTAAAGTACAAAGTACTAGGTGAACACAACGTATGGGCATATTTCCTGGTTGTGCTCACGTTACTTTCTTTTAGAATTTGTCTACGTGGAAACAACACCCTCCCTTTCGGAACACAGAAAGGAAACAATTGTACATTTGTGATTATGAAATCAAACAAAATACCGCTTTGATTTTTTTTCTTTTTATTTCTTGTTTGAAAGTGACAACTTTCGCAGTAATATGAACCATCGAAAAAATCGAGATATTTTGACATTAGAAGCAATTTGGCCGCCCCATTTTAAACTTCTGGTAAGAAAATTGTAGTTTATGTCATTAAAAAGCATCAGGTTCTCATCAAGATAGACATATTTCTTTATTCAAATAGAGTAATTTGATATTTTGAATTTTCAAAGACAGGCATATTAACTTATGATATTGACCCTAAATAATATGCTTTTGATTCATACAGTATCTCAGAAATACCACGTGTGATGATTTTTCTTAAGATTTTCCCTTCAAAGTAACACATCTGTAGTCCCTATTAAAACCATAAATATTGAGGGGAAAATTGAGAATCAGGGGGCGGCTTACACACGAAAAATTGTAAATATCAACCATTTTAAGGCAATTTTAGGAGTGCGCCTTATAGGTGCATTCGGCTTATATGCGAGTAAATACCGTAACTTGTGTAAAATAATCGTCATGTAATTTTTTTCATTAGCGTGGCAAAATTGAGTTCAGCGTACCTGTGAGGTGCTTTTGAGAGCACCACAAAAATGTCCGTCTACTATCATTTGTTGTTGTTGTTTAGAAAGCATCCCTGTGTAAAATGCATGGGACAAAGATAGAAATTTTTGGTTAAAGAATTGTGTTAGAATTATTATGGAATATTCTATATGTGTTGTAAGCATTTTTTTGAATAAGTAGTAAGGCTATAAACAGTCATGGGAACATGGACATTTTTCCTCCACATCATCGTCTCCTTTACAAGGATTTGCTCAAGGACACAGTGTTACGGACACTTCTCCCGGGCAGGACCCAGTGAGACTGTTATGACGAGACTCCAACAGCAGATTTGAAAATACGGCTTTGCTTACATTATAATACTGCTTTGTTTACATTATAATACTACTTTGTTTACCTTATAATGCATTCCTCACACTGTTGTTTTTCTAACCAGCGAGGGTGTTATGGTACTGATTACATAAACATGTTTTTCGAATGTCGCGATTAAATACAATGATTCAGTTACTGCAATTCAGAATGCACTGTGGACTGAGACGACGTCACAAGGCATCTCCTTCGAAGTTGTAAGCAGCTATGTTGAAATATGTTTTTCCTTTTTTAATTAAATATTACTAATAATGATTTAAAAGGTTTGAATCATTATTCCAACATTTGTTTTCAAATGTAATCTATGGCATTAGATTCTTGCCACAGCCCTGTATCAAACTTAGGCCTTATTTAAGTCATTTTTGAATGAAATAAAAAAAAATAAAGGCAGACTTGCTGCACTACGATACGGAAATGGGTTTGAATCATTTCTCCACCAGTGTGCACAGAGTAGTGCATAACTAATGGATTTAATATAAAATAATGAAGAGGCAAAAAACAATGTAGTGAAAAATTAATGGTTACATTGTCTTTCATCACTCTATTATGAAACTACCTATTTATATATACCGTATTTTCACGCCTATAAGGCGCGCATAAAAGTCAAAAAAAGTCAAACATTTTAGTTTTTTTTTGTGTGTGTATATATATATATATATATATATATATATATATTCTATGGACAGATAAAGTCTTAAAATAAATTATTCTTACTCAAACAGTCATCAGCCAGCAAACATGGTAAGTAGTATGCTTCCTGAGAAAAGGGGAACGGTTTATTTTCACCCTGACAGTGTAGGAAAAACACTGTCATTGCATTTGCTTTTGCCAATGATGCCAGGAGTTTGGCAACACAAAGCAATCATCACTGGTTTCCATAGAGGTATAATCTGCAAGGCAGAGCCAGGGCAGATTATGGATAGGAGATGAGACTGTGGGTTGGCTAACGGCATCCCCTGAAGCCTTTGTCTGTCATGCTGTTTCACTAAAGTGTAAGGCATCACATTGGAGGATGAAATGATCTATGTGTCTGTAACTGAGCTTGCTGAGAGGATGAAAGGGATTTGGCTGAAAATGGCAAGGGCAAAACATTTAAAAAGATGTGCTAGACTTGAGTTGGAAAGCAGATTTACCGAGCAAGATGTCCTGGCTCAAAACATCCCCCCATAGAAATAATGTGGGAGAACCAAAACAACATCATATATACATAAGTCTCATGTAAGACTATTTAGCATTTAGCAGTTTAACATTTCATTTGTTGATCACTCAAATTTTCATGCATGTATTGGTGTAAATAATCTTAATATGATCCTTGTCTAGTACTACAAAATGCATACTGGGCTTTGTTAATTAGACATTCCATTTAGGTTGTGTGTATATATATATATATATATATATATATATATATATATATATATATATACACTTATATATACATACATATATACATACATATATACATATATATATATATATATATATATATATATATATATATATATATACACTTATATATACATACATATATACATACATATATACATATATATATATATATATATATATATATATATATATGACCTATTTAAGCAATGTCTGGGTGTTATTTTTTGTAAAACATATTGAAACCAAGACGATAATAAAACTCACAATCGTGGTGCTGTTGCGTAGTTCATGCAACTAGCGGAAATGACTAAGGAGAAGCACTCTAGTGTGGTTTCCAGGTGAACACTCACACACATCCATCCATATATCACGCTTTATAAGGATTATAGAATAAAGCGTGATTTATGGATAGGTGGATGTTTAATAACTCCCGTAACGACAGGGGAAAAAGGGGTTTTGGGTAGCACCGGGAAACTCGCTTGCGGAAATTCTTCCAAAAATTACGTTCGAAAATGACGTGGAAAGGCGTCCGATGCATGTTTTTGAGTTTTGGGAGGAACCCGGAGTTGCCCAGAGGAATAACCCATGCAAACCTGCAACTCCACACAGGAAGCTTCTAACCTGGAATTGAACCCTCGATTCAGAATTCTGAGACTGATGCGCTTACCACTTGATCACTGGGCTGCCTACAAAGTAATCTGGGGAAAAAAATACAAAATAAAAAACAACTTTGTAACTATACATTTGATTATTTGTGTAAATCATGATTGAAGGGTTACTGTTTTACTACTGGTTATTTCCCCTGAGTTCTTCATGAGTTCACCCTCGTTATTAACACCCATACACTGATATAGCAATAACAACCTTGGAAAAATAAATCACAATGAATAATGAGTATGTTTTCTTTTGAGAGTACACAGAAATTCTGTTTTAAAAACAAACAGATCATTGTCTTCAGGGGATTAGAGAGTGATTTTGAATACATCTAAAAAAGACAAACAAACCAAAATAGGTATAATATTAAACTTGAAACGCAAGACAAATAGCTCAAGATGTTTAGTTTTCTGAATGTTATGACTCCAATTGCACAGGATGAAATGAAGTGTTTGTGTCAATCCCATCTCAAAATGACAATAATGTTAATAATTCTTCATAATTTAAAACCCGTACATATCATCACATTCAGCCGTAATACGAGTTCACTTGCACACTGTGTAAAAGAGTCTTCAAAAGCCGCAATTTTCTTCAACAAATACTGTGTAAATTACATTTAAATTATACAGAGGCTTAAATGGAGTCATGCATTTTTCCCCTTCCTTCATTTTCCAAGAGCCTTCAAAGGCACACAAGTTGGCACATGGCTCTTAAACCAAGCAGGGAACCTTCATTTGATTGGAATGCTGATAGAAATTGTGTTATGGCCTCGGCCGCTAGCCTGTTGTGCTCTGCTGGAAAGTCTTTTTCCAGCAATTTCGTATGTGTGGCATTTTGTCATTAAGCAAGGACATCCTGTTCATGAAAAGTAGATTATTTGCCTAATGTCAAGGAGGGATTTGGTGTCCCCTGCCTACTTACGAGATGCCAAATTCTTAGAGACGGCCATTTATCCCCCCATGGTTTTTAGCCAAATAACACTTGGAATAATGACATTAAACTTGCATGAAAAATGTCTCAGTGTGAGCAAAGCGGGATTAAAAATAAATTACGATGCTAGGTAGAAAATGATGTAAAATATTAAAGTAAAATGCAGTTCATATTTAACAAACTGAGACTTTGTGTTCTTTAAATATTCATTTTAAAACATTTAAAACGTATTTCATGTACTTTAAAAACATGGAACGTCCATACATTTTGGACATCCAGACTCATTCATGCACTCTCTCGGCGTACAAGAGGTTTGTGGGTATACTGAAGCTTGCAAAATTGTTAATTCCAGTTAATGTGTACAACACTTCCCATGACTCCCCTCTCAACTTACACCTAAATAATAAATGAAGGCATCGTTTTTTAGGATAATCAGAAAAAGAAATTAAAAGTATGAAAACAATTAGATTTTTCAATACAAGCACTTACCCTCAGAGCTTAAGTCTAGCAACATTACAACAATGCAAGCTACCTGAGCAGAAGGAGAAAGAGAAAATGCCCAGCCATATATACTCAGCAAGATTAAAGGAAAGGACAGCAAAATATAATGTTCTTTGGCTCTAATTCAACTCGTTAAATTAAACTGGTTAATCTTCAATTATAAGCAGAAATGATTTTGATGGACTTCAATAGAAAATACTAAGGCTGGAGACAACAAGGATGGGCGGGAGGTGGGTAGATGGTGGATTTGGTTGATGTGGTATGTTTGTATGTTGCATAGCAAGGTGTCAAGACATTTGGGGAGAAAAGCGAAATAGATCACATGGCACCTAATATATATATATATATATATATATATATATATATATATATATATATATATATATATATATATATATATATATATATATATATATATATATATATATCCTGGGTCCTGGGTTCAAATCTAGGTCACGTCCCACCTGTGTGGAGTTTGCATGTTCTCCCCGGGCCTGCGTGGGTTTCCTCCAGGTACTCCGGTTTCCTCCCGCATTCCAAAAACATGCATGGCAGGCTGATTGGACGCTCTAAATATCCCCTAGGTATGGGTGTGAGTGTGTTTGTCTCCTTGTGCCCTGCGATCGGCTGGCCACCGATTCAGGGTGTCCCCCGCCTCTGGCCCTTGCTTTCTAAAACATTTGGGCACGTCCAGCCTATTTATTTCCATGTCTCTTTAGGAGGTGTAGTGACTCTTTGATATGGTTGTTGCCAAGCCAAGGGCTTCTATTTCCATATATCATCCAAAACAACAAACTCCTGCCTGGGGAGTGGCGAGAGGATGAAAGTGTCAACTGTATCCTCTTCTGTTTTTGGTGGGTGCTGCGATCTAGCCCAAGAGTGATGCTGAGAACAAGTCATCTGGTTGGCGGTGTCCTCATTTGCATGTGCGCTCTTTGGCCAAGCTCCGTCCTTGTCCTGCAGACAAATTACTGGAAAGTTTTGTGGGATCAAGGTTCCAGTGATGAGCGCATCAATATCGTTCAAGCAACCGTAGACTTGATCGACATGGGTCCCCCTGGTCAATGGTTCCATTTTGAGCCAGAGGAGCAGTTGCTGTACAAATTTTGTTGCGCTATCTTCCACCATCTTATGCAAAACTTTGATATACTCTGTGTTACCCTCGTTCACCTCCAAGACTAGCAACTCTGAAAAGCACCTCCACACTGCGACTGATCGGACCGTAATCCTGTTTGTGATCATGTACTGGTAGATTTTGTCCACCAGATTTTGCAAAACCTTGTCGGCTTCATGTCGCAGCGTCTCCACATCAACCCCAGCATCTCCTGCCAGTAGTGCCACTTTGAGGAACATGTCTTCGAGGCCTGCTTGGACTCCCCGGAAGCTGAGCTCGCTTTCGGGAAGAGGCGTTGACGGCACACTGCCAGGTAGGCATATCTCTTCTTCCCAACACATACGCATGCAACGGCATCGAGCCTTCTGTAGCTCCAAGGAAAGTGCTTTGAAAGTCTTTTTGCCAAAGTTCAAAAAATTGCGTTTGCAAGAAGATTCATCGTTTCCATTGTACGACATGCAAGATTCAAAGAAGTTGTTAAGTTGATCCTTGATTAGCTCCAGATTGAAATGAGGCGTAGAGGAGCGGCCGTGTCCCTCCTCCAAAGGGTCAGGGAAATGCAGGTCGTTGATAATGGTCTCTAAAATTTCTGCTGCCGTTTTCTTGAGTTCACGACTGGTCCTGAGCGAAAGAGACTCCTCTTGGTTGTCGGTCCATTTGCGGAGGATTTTCATTACCGCCTCTGTGGTTTCTTCCCGGTTAGCTACGCAAGCGTTCCCACAATTTGAGTCGCAGGAAGGTTCTCGTCTGCTCTTTTGGCGCCAGCATGGTCGGAAACACTTGGTGTAAATGGCCATCTTGCTCAAGTAAACCTTCAGCACCCCACAAGCCAGCAGCACCATCTTAGCCAGAACATCCACCTTGGTGAAGGTTCCTACGATGTAAACAATGGGCACCGGTTGACCATCGGCACCGGTGGCCGCAGACAAAGCATGATTGGCCCTCTGAGACAGCTCCCTCTTGAAGAGAGCATCCAGCTTTTGGGAGCTTTTGCTGGGCTGCTCCTGGAAGCTGAGCGCCGACGCCAAGGCGCCACTCAGTCCACCTTCCACTTTAAGCTTCATTTTTTTACTCTCGTCACGCTTCTTAAACTCCGGGGCGATGACTCGGATGGTGTCGGCACAGAGTTTCTGCGTAATATCGGTGCACATGTCAGCTAAGGTGACCTGTGTGGCCGAGTCTATAGTCCCCGCGGCCAGCATACTCCATTGCGCCGGCAATATGCGCTCAAAGTATTTCTGTACCATAGGGAGGATGACCTCTGCCTTGATCGAGTAAGTGTCCGTTTCCATTGTTGTGCCTCTCACCATTAACTTCTTTCACTAGAGCGTTGATGGCCACTCCGATTGGTTTGTGATGTCACAAAGCTTTTAAACAAGGGGCAATTGTGCTCTTTGTGACCAAGTACCTTACTGCTAATCTAGGGTACAAAAACACAAACTGTTATATTTTCCAGACTCAAGAATGTATGTTGAACTAATAATAAATGTGCCAGGCAAAAACAATAATTCAAAACTTTGGAGGAAAATGTCTGATATATTTCCCATCATTTGTTTCCAAGTAGATCAAACACAGTAGGCAGTATACAAAATAAAGCCTTATATACATAAAACAGGAAACATAACCCAGCAACAACAAAACCAGCACGACCGATTCGGAGAAAAACTAAGGAGGTCAAGTACCAAAAAAATCCCAAGGAGAATATACAACCATAAGACGGCGAGACCACAGAAAGGTGCCAGGCACAAACGTTGGGAATCAACATGCGAAAGTAATCCTCCGACAGCTCGCTCATTGCGGCTGTAATAGATGTACCAATTTGCTGCAGGTGTGTTGCACTGCCGGCCCTTCGTCTTAATCCGCTGCTGGGAAGACACAGAGTCTTCCCAGACAACAGACTATGACAGCCGCACACAGAATTACGCAACCAACTATGGACCCAGCCGTAATCACCTGGGGTCAATGTAGGAACCAATGCATGGGGCCATGCAGTCATTTTTTTCCCTTTCCAACAAGGACACGGTGACATGGACCCCTCACAGGACTTCATAGTCAGGTCACCAGTCAGGCCTCGTCGTCCATCCGGAAGCACCTCAGCGGTGGAAGAAGGGAAGGGCAGTCACAGATGTCCACACTCCCAATCTGGTGCCTCGCTCACCCACTTCCGACCTGGGGCCTCACTCTCGGGTTCCCGTTCTGGCGCCTCGCTCTCGAGTTCTCGTTCCGGCGCCTCGTCAAGTCCCAGTTGCTTCACTTCTGGCGCTGCCAGGGTTCTGGCATGCGCTAATCGGCTAATGAAACATTTTTAGTTCACCACCTTCCTTCACTGTTCCCTGCTTTTCGGTGTATCTCCTCTCTATTCATGACAGCTTAGCCGCACACGTAATGCTTTCTAGATATTTGGGCAGATACTAACGTAAATTGCATGTTGCATCAATACTTGGTGATTTGCCAAATGCTCCGCAAAAAAATTGTAGTTGGATGAACCATATTAATTTGAGCACGAGTGCTTCAGGCTAGAGCTCAATGATTTTTTACTTCCATGTTACCCCACCCAGACCGTTTGTCCAATGATTGAATGATGTTTGCACATGCGTTGATTTGTTGTCAAATCCTGTGTCATTTAGAAAAGTTACAAAGTGAAAATTACCAACATAAAAGACAAAATACCAAAATACATTTGTTCCGGTCCAAAAAATCAAACTGTGGACTTTCCTGGTGTCAATGTGCCTTAAGTGTCAAAACATTTTTGTTTTGTTTTGTGTGCACTTTTTTTTATTTAAAGTATTATTTTTCCACAGCAATTGTGAATTGTTTCATTATCTGTTGTAACTATACAAGCGTGAATATGCAACTTTCAAAGTGTTGTTGTGTCTTTATTATTGCTCAGACATTGGCTTAAGAATCTGTATTCTTCTGATGTTAGTCCAAATTTATCCACTGATTTACAATGCATTGAACCCTTCATTGATAGATACTTTATTAGACTGTTATTTCTACTGGGTAATTATTTGGCACTACAGTTTAGCAGCAACCAGTCCAGGTTGTATCCCGCCTTTGATTCAAAGTCAAGGGTCCATCCAGTTCACTTTAAATATGGACACATGGTAAAGAAAAGACACGGATTTGTACTTGTAAAAACAACAACAAAAATACTTTGCATTGCAAACAATTCCCCTTTTTTATGCATTATGTGATGATCATTAATTTGTATTTCACAAAGGCACATATACTGGAGATTTGTCTAGATGTATTATTAGTGTTACTCAAACGATTGCTTTCTGCTGTCAAGATGCCCACCCAGTTGACTTAGTAGTCTACTCACGCTGAAAGAGCTTTCTCCACACAAGTACTGCAGTCTCCTCTGTGATGGATGATGTGACTATGGGCTAGCAGTTTTTTAACCTGATTAATAGTGATTGCTTTGAGGATAAGCACTTTCATTTGCCTGGCATTTTCTTTCTATTGGACATCTTCAGAACCAACATTTGCATGTGGTCTTGTTAGGTTTATGTGCTTTTGGTGTTTTGTATTGATTTATTCTTGACATTTTCCCTGTGTAACTTGTTTCTGATTGCCCATTGCTTGCACATGTTATTGCCTCCCCTATGTGTCCCAGACTGTGTCTGTTGCCTTGTGTGTCACCCACCTGTTCTCCATGTCTCAGCAACCCATGTCTGTGTATTCAAGTCCCTTTTGTTCATGCATTTCTAATTGCGTCCTGTTCAATGCCATGTCAGTGTTAGGTGTGCATCCCAGGTATGTTGATTCTCCAGCTTTGGGTTCATTTTTGTGTTTTCAGATTACTTGCTTTTGTTTGCACTTTGTTGTTGGTCTCTATAATTAAAACACTTTGAATATAACATTGCCCTGGCTTCCCTGATTCCCTGAGATTGGGTCCAGCTCCTTGTGTTCACGTCTGTACGGCGAGAAAGTTCTGTCACTCAAGATGTTGTGATTCCTTTTTGGCCCCCTTATATGTACTTTAGTTCTCTGTCCCCATGTTTAATTTGCTATGTTATGCAAAGTTCAATGTGAATTTTGAAAACATTTTCCTTGCTGTTGGGTTCATTCTGGGATGTTACTATATGTTCATTTGGAATTAATAGGTAATGAAGCTATAATTTAAATTGTGCCATACTGTTTGGACCGAGTGCACTTTCCCCCAGTCTTCCTGTCGGGGCCAGTCAACTGTTTTCATAACTATGGACTGAACAGGACAACAAGTTCCAGGCCAGACGGATGATCTACAAGGACTCTTAAACTGCTTTGTCTCGGAATCCTACAGATGGCGATAAATCGAATCAAACTTCCGAGAATACTCGCATTATTCTTCAAATATACTGTTGCTCTGTTTACCTTATAATGAAATTATTATGCTTACTGGTGCAAATTCTTACGCAGGTGTTCCGATAAAAACAGATTGTTGTGACAGTTGTTTTTATAACCTTCATGATGTTATTCGGTTAAGCTTATACAATTGTTCAAAACAGTTGAGACAGTTGTTTTTGCTTATGCAATTGTTTAAATCAGATTACCTTTGAATGTTTTGGTTATGTGCCGCTAAATGGACCGAAGAGTATGCCGCCCGTGAGAATGCTCTTGCGAACGAAGCCGCGTTGGGAGCGATTTTCCTTGCAAGTTGTAAGCAGTTATGTTGAAAGATGTTTTCCTATTTTAATTAAATATTACTAATAATGATTCAAAAGGTTTTAATCATTATTCCAACACTTGCTAAAGTTTAAAAATTAAAGAAAAACAATCATTTTCAATTAGAGTCGAAAGACTGGTAATTTAGTAATAGTAGCTGTAACTTGAGAATCCTTGGTGTTTGTGAAAATATTTTTTTTCAGGCTCACAAATGGGCTTTTACCAGTTCCAGGCCATATTCCAGATTCACAGATGATAACCACGAATATATAAATTGTTGCACAAACAGTGTCCATTTGGTAACCAGCAAAGACCAAGTCTACAAGACACGTGAGCCAATTTAGGAGACACAGTTGTGGAGTGATGTACGACTCATTGTCCTTCAAATGCCACATTCTTGGCAATTTGATTTCAAATGGGCCGGACCAGTAAATTTTATGCCTGATAAAAAATAAAATGTTCCAATAAATATTCCGAAAACAGGGGCAGCCCGGCGGGTGAGTGGTTAGCGTGTCTGCCTCACAGCTCTGGGGTCCTGGGTTCAAATCCAGGTCGGTCCACCTGTGTGGAGTTTGCATGTTGTCTGGGCCTGCGTGGGCTTCATCCCCGTGCTCCACTTTCCTCCCACGTTCGTCCATTTGTTCGTCTCCTTGTGCCCTGCAATCGGCCGGCCACCAATTCAGGGTGTCCCCCACCTCTGCCCTGGAGTTAGCTGTGATAGGCTCCAGCACCCCCACATCCCTAATGAGGATAAAGCGGTTCAGAAAACGAGATGAGATGAGATTCCAAAAACATGCATAGTAGGCTGGTTGGACACTCTAAATTGCTCCTTGGTAGTGTGAGCGTGAACGGTTGTCTATCTCCTCGTGCCCTGCGATCGGCTGGCCACCGATTCAGGGTGTCCCCCGTCTTGTCTCCGAAAGTCAGCTGGGCTAGGCTCCAGCACCCCCAGCCACCCTTGTGAGAATAAAGCGGTTCAGAAAATGAATGAATGAGTGAATGAATGTTACAAAACACAAATACACACAATACATGCAATATTCAAATAAACAAATAAATATTCACATTTCCTGATGATCGATTCTGTTGTGAATCTTTATTCAAATCAACAAACAAAACAAAATACTTACAATTTTATTTAACAGTAAAATTAATCTGTTTTCATTCATTTATATACAGATGTTGCTTTTGCACATATCTGTAATGGGCAAACGTTCCACATTATGTACCTGGTGAAATTTTCAAAGGATGCAGACATGTTTCCCAATAGATAGTCATGGTGGACAAGCTATTACTGGAAGAGGTTTGTGGCCGACTGTTGGAGTAATCATTATTATAAATGTGTTTGCAATGAATATAAAGCCTTATAATATACATGCTTACTATATTAATCAATATATTTGCTTATTAGGAATAGTAATGCTCATCCTAAATGTGTAACTATATTAAACAATATATATATATATATGTGTTGATCGCTTTTATGTTAGAGTTGAATTAATATGTGAAGACAAACGCTTACGCCAAGGTCGCTCTCCAGGACAGCTGGGTCCAGCGAGAGATAAAAGTTCGCAAAGACATAAAACAATACACTGAGTCCTTGCTCCGAGGACTGATTACTGGAAGATACGCCTCAACCCTTTCCCCAGATGCAAGTTCGCAATGAAGATCTGTGAAGGACGCTTAAATTGTTGTTGGTTCAGCGGATGGCTATCAAGCATATTGTTTTAATTTGTGACGCTAGTTTGACGCTAGGTTTGCTTGATTATGGAATTGTTTTGTTTCTTGCTTACGCAATTGGATCGAGTTGATAACCTTGTAATTGTTTTGATTCGAGGCCTTAAATGGGCAGGACATAATGCCACTCGTTAGAATAATCTTGATCGGCCGAGCGGCGGGATGTATTCTCTTCTTGCAAGAATTAAATGGTGATTGTGACTACAGATGCCTTTTTTATTGAAAGCTCAATTGGAAATACCTAAGGATAAACATACAATTGGATAAACCTAACATTTGGTCCTTCGAGCCTGTGGTCAAGATACCGAAGCAGAATCCAGGTCGCTTCCGTTCGATATCTGGAAAGACCGTGCACGGCGCTTAAATACCCTTTTCCGGGCTGGATAACTCGAAGGAGCGCCTGGGTTCTCGACGGTTTCGACGACTAACCCTCTGAAAGAGACATCTGGGGTCATATCTGGTAAGTCCACGTGAATGTCTGCGTTTGTTGACGGGTTCCAAATGCGCGAAGGGGCATTGCACGTGAGGTCCATTTTTTAAATGTAAGTCCACGTGAATGTCTGCGTTTGTTGACGGGTTCCAAATGCGCGAAGGGGCATTGCACGTGAGGTCCATTTTTTAAATGAGACTCGCGTCCAGGGAACTGCGACTCGCGTCCAGGGGACTGCGTAAAAACCCTGGGTATACTAGTCGCTGCCAGGTAAAGAGACAGAGCATGAGTCTATAAAACTAGGGGCAGTTCGGGGTGTCCTGTGCCGTGGTCCGGAAAGGTACAAATATAACTCTGACAGTATATCAGGCTAGGGTATACATTTGTGTTGCGTGTGTTACGTGTTGCGTGTGTTACGTGTGTCCTTCCGCGGAAAAGAAATTTGCTAACTGATAACTGAGTGCACGCGAGCTCCCTTCAAAATGGGCAGCTCAAATATCAAAGAATGGGGATTTTGAAATTTGTTGAAAATCAAAGCGCTACAAGGATTAAACACCTAAATTTATGGATAAACAAATATGGGTTTGCTGGCCAGCTTAAATATGCATGAAATATTAAAACCTGCGGGATAAAATACGCACTAAGCATAGAAGTAATCTATATAATATGTGAAGGGAGATACAATCGAGGCGGCTTGTTCCACAGAAAGAAGAGTGATAAAACGGGTCCGTTGTGTAAAATAAAAATAAAAGATAGCGCGGAGAATTGGGGCATATATCGCGTGATTGCCTGGACAAAAAGGTCTCTAAAAACAAAGACAGGCCTGCTCAAAATGATTTTAATGAGGATTTTGAACATGAGGATGTGGAGCTAATTTTAAACCAGAGATCACATTCTTTGTGAATGAATTCAATTGGAATTTTTTGTGTGATGCTGAAAGTTGTAAGACAGCAATTTAAATGGTTATTTCCAAGTGCTAGACATACTTTTTTAATAGTATCTAAATGTACTGTCAATGTACTGGAATGAAATGGCTTATTGTGGCTTATCCTGGTTTCATTCCCGTCTGCTAGCGGGAATATTTTGGTTAACAGAAATACAAAACAGCCAATTAAATGTTTAGCGGGGTTGCCAAAACTGCGTTTTTGTCATACTCTAAACTTGCCAAATAATGCGTCGATTGCGGGGGAAGCGCTCTGTTTTGGTGCGGCTGATTTGACGGTGTTAGACATTATAATACAGTATAGCATGCGCACGGACCGCACAAGCGACTAAAATTTTTGGGGCACCCCTTCCGTGGAGAACAATAATTGGCCTTGGGGTGCTGAAGCAAACTTGAGGGCAGAAATGGGTTTTTGCTATGATATAGTTATGCTTGCAGCATATTGTGATTATGGGGTCTTGGCAAAATATTGTGATATAGTTGGATATCGGGACTGTAATTAATTTAGTCTTCTCTAAAAAGCGTTATAATTGTGCACAGGAGGCGAAGCATTGTGCTCAAAAAGAAAAAGAGAGCACTTAGGAATGTCAACAAAAGATAAGCTGCTTCGCAGCATACGTGAAGGTCACAGTTAGCGGCTAAGAGCGCGCTTCCGTTAAACACTTCATAATAAAAGCAGCAGGGTTTCCGCAATGACCTTCGCATTTATTTTTGGGATTTAATAAGATAGCAAATCTGTTTGGAAAAAAAAAAAAAAGATTTGGTAAAAGCTTTGGAATTGGGAATAATGCTATTATGATTATTATTATTTTATTTTTTGTGAAGTTCAAAGGGCTCTTGATTGAAGAGAGCTAGTTTTGGAGGATAAAACGATATTATTACAGTTTTTGAACGGTTGGATTGTTCAAAATACTTCAATATATGTGATTGGCTGGTTAAAGAAAAATGAATGGATTTTTTTTTTTTTTTACAATATTATGGCATATTGGTGACAATTTGAGGGTCCTTTATTAAGCATTGAAAATTGTAATCAGGAAATGCCTAGGAAAAGGTTGATTTCTCTAATTTAATTATTGTAGATTTTCCTTGTGGTAACAGAGAGCTATAAGAAATAGCTCTTATCTTAAGTAAACATAGTATGGGATGATTTACAAATTATGTTTTAGGTACTAAGAGTTATTTGGT
The DNA here is from genome assembly GCF_051989625.1 of Stigmatopora argus. NCBI lineage: Eukaryota > Metazoa > Chordata > Actinopteri > Syngnathiformes > Syngnathidae > Stigmatopora > Stigmatopora argus. Next base: position 1,367,683 of record NC_135410.1, read on the forward strand.
TGTTAAAGAAAAATAGACAGAAAAGAGCAACATGCATGACCCCACTCACACGAGTCCAAACATTAACTGCTTTACGGCAGTGTTTCCCAATCTTTTTTGAGTTGCGGCACACTTTTTCCATTGAAAAAATCTCAAGGCACAGCATGAGCCCTAAATGCCCATGTCCCCTAAATTAACAATATAAAGTCGTTCTCATCAAAGTTTCATCAACGGGAATCAAATACAGTGGGATAAATACGTAATTTGTCAAACACCAATTGTGCAAGTTCTCCTGCTTGAAAAGATTAGTCAACATGGGTAAACCTGAACCATGAGAGACAGAATGTGGAAAAAAAAACTGAAAATCACATTGTTTGATTTTTAAAGAATTTATATCCAGATTAGAGTGGAAAATTAGTATTTGGTCACCGAAAAAAAAGCAAGATTTCTGGCTGTCAACGAGGTCTAACTTCTAACGAGGTCTAACGAGGTCTCCCCTCGTTACCTGTATTAATAGCATCTGTTTTATCTCATTTCCGGTATAAAAGACACCTGTCCACAACCTCAGTCTCTCACACTCCAAACTCCACAATGGCCAAGAACGAAGAGCTGTCGAAGGACACCAGAGAGAAAATGCTAGACGTGCACCAGGCTGGGAGGACTGAATCTGCAATAGGTAAAACGCTTGTTGTAAAGAAATCAACTGTGGGAGCAATTATTAGAAAATGAAAGACATACTGATCATCTCCCTCATTCTGAGGATCCATGCAAGATCTCACCCAGTGTTGCCAAATTGATATCAAGAACGGTGAGCAAAAATCCCAAAACCACACGGGGGGACCTAGTGAATGACCTACAGAGAGCTAGGACCACAGTAACAAAGGCTACTATCAGTAACACAATGCGCCGCCAGGGACTCAAATCTTGCACTGACAGACGTGTCCCCCTGCTGAAGCCAGTACACCTCCAGGCTCGTCCGCGGTTCGCTAGAGAGCTTTTGGATGATCCAGAAGAGGACAATGAGGATAATGAGGATGACAAAGAGGATAATGTGTTATTGTCAGATGAAACTAAAATAGAACTTGTTGGTAGAAACACAGGTTCTCGTGTTTGGAGGAAAAATAATACTGAATTGCTCCGAAGAACACCATACCCACTGTGAAGCATGGGGGTGGAAACATCATGCGTTGGGGCTTTTTTTCTGTAAAGGGACCAGGACGACTGATCTGTGTAAAGGAAAGAATGAATGGGGCCATGTATCAAGATATTTTGAGTTAAAATATCCTTCCAACAGCAAGGACATTGAAGATGAGACGTGGTTGGGTCTTTCAGCCTGACAATGATCCCAAACACACAGCCAGGGCAACAAAGGAGTGGCTTTGTAAGAAGCATTTCAAGGTCCTGGAGTGGCCGAGCCAGTCTCCAGATCTCAACCCCATAGAAAATCTGTGGAGGGAGTTGAAAGTCGGTGTTGACGACAGCCCCAAAACATCACTGCTCTACAGGAGATCTGCATGGAGGAATGGGCAAAAATACAGGCAACAGTGTGAAAAGCTTGTGAAGAGTTACAAAAAACATTTGGCTTCCGTTATTGCCAACAAAGGGTACATAACAAAGTATTGAGATGAACTTTTTGTATTGACCAAATACTTATTTTCCGCCATGATTTGCAAATAAATTTGTTAAAAATCAAACAACGTGGTTTTCTTTTTTTCACATTCTGTTCACCCATTTTGACAATTACAGGCCTCTCTAATCGTTTCAAGTAGGATAACTTGCCACAATTGGTGGTTGACTAAATAGTTATTTGCCCCACTGTAAATCCCCCAAATTATTCTAAAATCATTTTTTTCACACCAATCTAATCTCACCAAAGTTAATGTCTGCAGACCCTGAACAACTTCAGGTTAAAGTGACGCAAAAATTAGTAATGTAACGTTTTATTCATTCATTCATTTTCTGAACAGCTTTATCCTCACTAGGGTCGCGGCTGGTGCTGGAACCTATCCCAGCTGACTCCGGGCTGGAGGCGGAGGAGACCCTGAATTGGTGGCCAGCCGATCGCAGGGCACAAGGAGACGGAGAACCATCCACACTCACAACCACCCGGGGAAAACCGATGGAGGCCCGGGCAGAACATGCAAACTCCAAATAACACAAAAGTTGTTAGTTTAGTTTAGTTTGATAAGAGAGAAGAGTGTATATCGAAGAGTATCCTCGATGGAACAGTGGTTCATTCGCCATTTTCGGTGCGGCATGAGTGCAAATGGTTGCCTGCCTCTGTGTGTGACCTATGATGAATGTTGACCAGTCTAGGGTGTAGTCAGCTAGGATAAGCTCTTTGGGGTAGCCACGAAATGCTCAAGAGTAGAATACATCTGTGTTGATCTATTTAAATGTCTCCTCAGGGAGAATAATATGGGCAGACAGTTGAGTCTCTAAGAGGTACTGAAGGGTGTCAATATAATATAACATTTAAATAAAGTGAAATCAGGGAACTCATTACCTGACACTTATGCAGTTGGTTGTTGTTGGAGTAATCATTATTATAAATGTGTTTGCAATGCTTATTTAGGAATATAAAGCCTTATAATATACATGCTTACTATATTAAACAATATATTTGCTTATTAGGAATAGTAATGCTAACTATATTAAACAATATAGTTATATATGTGTTGATTGCTTTTATGTTAGAGTTAGAATTAATATGTGCTTTCAACGAAGACAAACGCTTACTCCAAGGTCATTCTCCAGGACAGCTGGCTACAGCCAGAGACTTAACAATTCACTGAGTCCTTGCTCCGAGGACTGATTACTGGAAGATACGCCTCAACCCTTTCCCAGATACAAGTTCCAGGATCTACAAGGACTCTTAAACTACTTTGTTTACCTTATAATGAAAATATTATGCAATTCCTCACACCATTGTTTGGGTGCCTTGTTCAAATTTTAGGCTCAGTCCGGCAATTCCTCACACTGTTGTTTTTCTAAACCATCTAGGGTGTTATTGTACTGATTACATAAACATGTTTCTCGAGTGTCGCGATTAAATACAATGATTCAGTTACTGCAATTCAGAATGCCTTGTGGACTGAGACGACGTCACAAGGCAACTCCTTGCAAGTTGTAAGCAGCTATGTTGAAAGATGTTTTCCTATTTTAATTAAATATTACTAATAATGATTTAAAAGGTTTGAATCATTATTCCAACAGTAGTTTTCTTGATTTACTGAATAGTTCCTCAGCCAATGAAAATCTTTTTCCAAAAACAGGCAGTCATGAGAATTTTTTTAATGCAAACTAGTTCAAAGATACATAGCTTGTTTGCCCAAAGAAACAAATTCACATCATCTCATCTCATTTTCAGAACCACTTTATCCTCACTAGGGGGTGCTGGAGCTTATCCCAGCTGACTTCGGGCCAGAAGCAGGGGACACCCTGAATCAGTGACCAGCCGATCGCAGGGCAGGAGGAGACGGACAACCATTCACGTTCAATCTTTGGTCATAATGGTACAATATTATTAAGTATTAAGTGGATTAGCAAGACAAAACAAACTATAGCATAGTCAATCAGTATCTAATGCTGTTGACAATGCTACTCCTTTCCCTCCAGTGAGTAAGAAGTGTGCTCTTCCAAAGGCCTGTGACCATTTTTGATTAGTTTTATAGTAGAATTATCACAGTCCACCTTGTTGGATACTCTGAAGACCAGTCATAGTCCTACAGAGACCCTTTATTTAGGGCTTTGCTGATGGTGCAGCATGAGTCAGACTGCCAAACTCTCTTTCCATTAAGACAGCGTTTGGGTTATGCGGTTTCTATCACAAACAGCGACTTAGTTTGCTCTCCTATTGTCATTGAATCTGTTCAAATGAAAATTTCATCACCCTTGATAACCTTTTCTCCTCAATTTTGCATCATCCCTTCCACACAGTTGGAGTCCAACCTCAATTTCAGGAGGCATCCGAAGCTTATGTCGATATCCCTTGGTTTGTGGATGTCTTCCTGGCTGGAAGCAGAGTAATGACTTGTCAAGTCCTGGTTTAGTCAAAGCACACATTACTTTCAACATATCCAACAAGAAGTAGTACCTGAAATCCCACTGTGAGTCCGAAAATGGAGATAAAAGAGAAAGAAATCAAGCAGCAACTGACTCTAATTAACTGATTAACCTGTAAAACACTGCCTAGGAAAATGTGTCAAATTCTTCCTTTGGAAAAAAAATTGCACCAACTGTGTCTGGCGTTAGAATAACCTTCAATTTACTTACTTTCCGTTTATTTGTTTGTGTTACTTTGGGTTATCACATGATTAGCCATCGTTTAAGAACAAAATTTGACTGCAATCTGATAGTCTGATGTCATGGCAAAAACATTCATTTGTTTTACTGGTATTCCTCACAAGGGTCGTCTGATGGCCCACAAGCCTTTCCCAGCCAACGATGGACACCTGGTGGGTGACACCCGGAATTGGTGGCCAGCTGATGAACGGGCACATGGAGAAGGACAATCATTCACACACACTCATACCTCCGGGCTATTTAGACTGTTCATCCAGCCTACTATGCAGGATTTTGGGATGAGGGAGTAAACAGGAGCACATGGAAAAACCTTGGCGAAAAAAAATGTGTTCAAAATAATAGCACTCCGACAACCGTAGCAAGCTAAATCATGTTTCTTTATTTTTTGTGTGTGTGTATTTCATATAGGTTGCATTATTTTGGATCTCTGTTCATACTGTAGAGGTGCTAGACATTCAATGTGTATCCAAGTACAGATGAGCCCAGATCAGAATGAGATTGTTCAAACTGCAAGAAAATAATCAGATACATGTCTCACATGAGCAAATAATTCAGAATTGACCTACAGTGTACCTTAAATTTCCCCATACAGTATGAATATGGGAACACTGAAATTGCAATATGATTATTTATTTCTGTGAAAGTTGTGCTTGTTGTGTGCACATTGGTGGTTTGAGCTACCCACTGTCAAATTTAAGGCTCCATTTTGATTTCCACTTGTTGGTTCCGTGGGTACGGAAGCGTATTACATTTACTTTAAAAACTGGACTGTTTTACAAAATAATTTTTAGGGGGTTGTTTTTTAATTGATTATTTTTAAAACTTTGTTTTTATAAATAATTTACTTAAGAGGGCGGCCTGGTGGCGCGAGTGGTTAGCGTGTTTTTGAGATTCCTTAATGCCTTGACGACTATTGGGATGTGCTGACATAGTAAACACTATGAACACGTATCAAGGGTACTCGTGTCTGGCCAGTCAGAGCACGTTTAACAACGGTAAGATGGCAGCGCCCTGAGCGAGCAATGGCAGGCACAAGTAAGTGAGTTTTTTAACATTTATGCAAGATACGTTTTTTTTTCTTGAATTTTATTCATAGACATAAAAAATGTTTTGTGTTTTATCTGTTTATATTTTCTCTATTTTGAAATAAATGACCATTGGTAGGTTCACCAGTGGTCATTCCCAAAATCCACACACAAATAAAAAGAGAAAAGTTTTCTGGATTTTTTACTTGCAAGGAGAACAAACCATTGATGTCAAGTCCCCGCTCCGTTCTCCCTCACACGCCTTTTTAGTTGTTTATTGAATTCAAGGACCCTAATTACAATGGACATCTCAACTCTCAGGGGAGGGGTGGGACAGAAGTTAGACGTCAATATAGTTACAGCAAATGAAGGTCTGAAAGTCATGTGCAGCAGGTGTTTTGACCTTCTTTGTATAGTCCACTCTAAGCGGTCCAAGGCGTTTTGGCTTCTCTTTGTTTAGTCTAACTAAGATTTCTACCCGCCTCTGGCCCAGAGATAGCTGGGATTAGCTCCAGCACCCCCTGTGACCCTAATGAGGAAAAAGCGGTTCAGAAAATGAGATGGGATGAGTTTTCCATCTCTCAGTGCCCTGTGATTTTATTCCTTGGTTTCTTCTTTGCTGTACTTCTGTTCATAGCAAACAGTCAGTCTCTTTTGAAAGTCCATTTTGACTATACACAGAGCTTCCAGCATGTTGGCAGTCATGTATCTGCGAAAATCCGTTCGAATTCTCCTCACTGCCGAAAACACTCTTTCGCATGTTGCATTTTAGAGTGGAATAATCAGAATCCCTCTGGCCACTTCTAATATGTGCTGGTAATTGACCTGACCTGACCTGTGCTGTCTTTCGTTGATGCCACAACATTCCATTGTTCATCAGCTCTCTCTCATTTTATTGCTTCTGTTATATCCTCAGTTTGAAGCATGAAGAACTTCTTGTAGTTGATCTAGAGTACAGCTTGGCATGAAAGTAGGGCAGTTATCGAGAAAATACCTCACAGATTCAAATGCAGATGTTGAAATAACATCCAAATCCGCTACTTCTGCATGCTTCAGGAGGGTGTTAGTCGGTGGAAGTTTGGTGCGGGTATACTGTGCTGCTGCTTTATAAAATGTTCTGGCATTCTCATAGATGCTGATGATCTTCACCTCAGATATTTATTTGCTTTTGATGAAGTTCCGTGCATCCTCACCTATCACAACCTCTTTTGTGGCTTTCATTTCATTGTCATTCGTTGTGTCGATGTCAATTTCAGTGAGTGCTTTGCCTTTAAATGCTGCTGAACTCAAAAACTTCAATAACAAGGACCCGTACAGTTCACACAAAATTATTTGACTTTTCTTGATAAGTGGCTTCTCGGATTGAAGAGCTGTGTTGTATTTGTCGAACAACTCCAGGGAAAAGCAAAGGAAGAGACAATAGGCAGTTGATGTGTAGCTGCAGAGGAAGTCATAAACACGCTTTGGTCTGGTTCCAGCTGATCTGTTTCCTCCAGAATGTTCTTCTGTTTCATCACCAAATAATCTTTTCAATGCTTCCTATAGCACCAACACGCTCATGAAACACTGTCCCAATGAAAGCCACCTTGTCAGGACATGCTTTAGCACCTTAAGTTCTTTAAATCCACATGATTCCTTCATCTTTTTTAGTTCAGCTTGCCTTTTGGCACTGTACTTTAAATAAAAATAGATGTCAGTCAGTATTTCTTCCACATTAATTGGGAGGTTTTGTGTAGCCTTCTTTGCTCCTATATGCATCAAATGAACCGAAAAAAGTATGCTCATTTTCACTCTGAATGTATCCAATTATTCCTTTCTTATTGCCACTCATCACAGGAGCATTATCACTACCAAAAGCAATGCAGTTCTCCCATTTCAATCCAAATTTGTCCAGTACTTCATTCACAGTTTTAAGTATATTCTCATATGTAGCTGAACTTTCCTTAACAACTGGTACAGATAACAGGGACTGCCTAGTTAATCCAGCTTCTGGATGTGTAAGAACCACTGGAAAATATTTGTCACTGCTATCGTTGCTGCCGACAGTTTTTAGGGCGAACACTGGTGAACTATCCGCAAAATTGTTTGAGATGATTTCAGCTTGGTGCTTAATCAGATCAGAGGCCTTTGTCCTGTCACATTGGAAACTATGCACGATTTTGGAGTCGGGAACATTCAGCGAAAAAAAACGGGCCTGCATGGTCGGCAGCACTGATTGGAATGTTGTGTTCAAGTAAAAACGTCACGAAGTGCATTTCTGCTGTCATTTTTTTATGTCACATCTCTTCTTTGCCTGATCCTTTTCCAAACATTTGGCTGATGGAAGGCTGCCTCTTCGTCAGTTCAAAGTTTTATTTGTGTCTCGGTCCTTCCACGTGCATTTTGCAGTCATTAATTCCACCGTGTTCCACGCTGAAGTTGCACTTGCATATTGTGCAATGTACAAATGTCGGTCCTTTTGGAGACGGCAACAACATGGGATATTTTGTTGAATAAGAAGCAATGCATTTCTGTGAATATCTGGATTTCTTAAACTTTTCACCCAAATTGCGATCCATATCCATTTTGCGTTCATTCCGAGGAGGCATTTTTGATAAGTGCTGTGTACGCCTACTTGAACTTCCATTAGAACAACACCGGAGAGGAAAGTATTTGTTACAAAACAAAATACTGGGGGTTTAGGCATCCTTAATAATATTTACTTCCCTTGTGAAAAAAACGAAAATGTTAAAGTGATAGAGGCTATCTATGCAATTGATTCCGAATTGATTGCCACGCTAAAGTCACACAATTGTCACACACATTTGTCAGAACTTGTAACTTGGAGGATTCACAATGCACTTGTGTTAACGAATTCTTCCATTTTTTAGTGCAGTTGAAAAAAGATGGGGGAGTAGCAATGGTGTGAATTTTGATGCATTTAAATTGGAAATTTGGTACTTTTCCGAAATAGTTGTTTCAAAAAAAAATTAAGTGACAATTTCTTTGGATTTCCGGACTTTAGGGTGGCTGTCCGGGGTTCCGGATTTTGCGTTGCATTTCCGGGTAAACCCCGGAAATTCCGGGGTAGTTGGCAGCTCTGCATTTAGACATTGAAAAAAAATAATGTGAATATAGGAATTTCTTTAATTAACCCATAATTATGTTGCCTTTTCTCTTTTTGCTCACCACTCTTGAACATGTTTTTCTCCCCTGACATATTTAAATCTACTTTGAAATGCCCACTCTTGTAAATGGAGAGCCCCCCTACATCAACTGCACAAATAATCTTGTGGTTGGTCAGCTCAAGTGATGTAAAATAATAAGGGTAAAAAAAGAATTTTTTGTTCGAGTATTCTGATAGGCCTGACTAATAGTGGGACTAGTACGGGGTCCACACATTTAGCCACCGTTCACCAAAAAATGCTAAATATTGTTGAACTGTTTGTTAAATCCAGAGTTATCAAGACACATTTTCATTTAATGCCGTTTTCTACCAATCTTGATTCGGATTCTTGGTGAAAAATATATCAACCTAACAAATTCCTTTGTGTTTTTTTTCCCCTGAAATAATGTGATATCCCTACACTGACACTTCCATTTGCCGCAGGATCCTCACAACATTACATTGTTTAGTTAGTGTTTGTGATGTAGTTTGATTTTCTCTCTACTATCCAAGCGATTATGATGGCATGGATGAGGTCTCGCAAAGCCAGTCCTTTTCTTCCCCCATGAGAATGTCCCCAAAAACAGCATCTGTCTCTGCCTGGGGCCAAAAGCACAAGTGCACACATAACACACTACAAAAACATAACATAAGCATGCACACACGTTTGCACTTAAACTCCATCACAAATTTCCCTGACCTTGATAAAACCGCAGAAAGAAACCCGTTATTTCCTGAAATTGCTATTTAACAACTTTTAGCTAGATAATTTTGGAATATATATATATACATATATATATATATATATATATATATATATATATATATATATATATATATATATATATATATATATATATATATATATATATATATATATATATATATATATATATACACACACATATTTATATTTATATGCAGAGTCCGCATCACTGCAAATGCTGCACCGATCCCCTTGTCAATATTCATCTCTCACTCGTGAACAAGACCCCAAAATAATTCAAGGAGGACCTGATCCCTGACCCGGAGAAGGCATGCCACCTTTTTCCAACTGAGGACCATGGTCTCAGATTTGGAGGTGCTGATGCTCATTCACACTAGGTTGTGAATCAGTCCAGCGAGAGTTGGAGATCACAGATTGATGAAGCCAACAGAAACCACATCATCTGCAAAAAGCAGAGATGTAATACTGAGGCCACCAAACCGGATCCCTCAACGCCATGGCTGAGCTAGATATTCTGTCCATGAATGGACAGAATCGGTGACATATAGCAGCCATGTTGGAGTCCAACCTCCACTGGAAGTGGATCCAACTTAGTGCCGGCCAGACTGTGACACCAGTCAAAAGATCCCCAAGCTGGGCCAAAGTTTATAGTTGTTGCTGGGTCATCATAGGTTGGCACAAGCAGTTAACACCAGCCTGTCACCGCCTTGCCACCTTCTCCTCCTGCACCCCCGTAAATGCAAAAAGTGTCCCTCAGCTCAAAATGGTTGGGAAACACTTGTCTATTCAGTCAAAAATTGACTTTGTTTTCCTCATAAAAAACATGTTGAAAATATGTTAAACCCTAAATTGAAAAAAACAATTTCAAACAAATAAGCTTTCTGAAAACTCTTTAATTTATTAGTGAAACTTTTTTAATCAATATTAATACTTTTCAGTTCTAAATGAGGACATTCATAGATCTGTGCTTTTATCTTTACTTAATTTCAGTATTTACAGTATACTGAGACTGTTTTAAGGTTGACATTTAACTACCTATACCTCTAATGCTCTATGAAATTATTATTCAGAGGTATTTTTCTACATTTAATAGGTAGCAATTCTTATTTAAGAGCCACAGCGGCAGTTAACTTGTTTAGTGCTTCTCAACAAAACAAAATGAAGGTCACCACGGAGATAAACATGTCTTCACAGTGAAAGGCGAGTTATATAGATCCCAAAGACGTATCATCAACAAATGCTATGATGTCAAAACACTAACGTTCATGTTTTCTAGCTAATTAAAAACCCTTAACTTCTGTCTCTTCTCTGAATACTCCTCATAAAGACCCATGAGTGGCTTCAAAGAGAAAATGCAGGCTTAAGTGAAAATGTATTTCCCCCAATTAATTTCTGCCCCAGTGCTGAGTAAATGCAATTGCTCTGCCACTTGTAAACCTGTCTCACATGGAGATAATACCTGATCCCAGTGCCAATGTAACAGCTACTTGTCGACATCCAATCATTTGAACATCATTATTTTTGCTTTAATTATAATCTGGTACGTTAGGACAGCAGCACCAGTCACAGATTATCTAACTCTGCCCACCAGGTGTAATTGTTGGGTTTATTGTTCTTTCGAATAAAATATGGTGTTGCATCTACAATAGCTGAAATGAGACAAAACAAACCTGTAGGGTAGTATTTTATCGTAAATGTCTTGGTGATTATTCAGGTTTTCTTTTTTCTTTTTTTTGCCTATTTGCTTATTTAGTTTTGTTTTTTGCATCATAAGCAGGCATGTTTATTTTTGATGAGCAGTAGGTTTTTTCCTTTAAAATATGATTACAATGCCATTTGTATGTGTATAAAAGCAGATCTCACGGTAGACACATAATCCATAATCAATAACTATTAATAAAAAATTAAAAAAGAACACTTGAGGGGGGCAGTATACAAATATATCTCGTCTCATCTCATTTTCTGAACCGCTTTATCCTCATTAGAGTCGCGGGGGGGGGGGGGGGGGGGGGTGCTGGAGCCTATCCCAGCTGTCTCCGGGCCAGAGGCAGGGGACACCCTCAATCGGTCGCCAGCCCATCGCAGGGCACAAGGAGACGGACAACCATGCACACTCACACCCATACCTAGAGGCCATTTAGAGTGTCCAATCAGCCTACTATGCATGTTTTGGGAATGTGGGAGGAAACCAGAGTACCCGGAGCAAACCCAAACAGGCCCGGGGAGAACATGCAAACTCCAGACAGTTGGACCGACCTGGATTTGAACCCAGGACCCCAGGGCTGTGAGGCCGATGCGCTAACCACTCACATCACCGGGTCGCCCCATACAAATATATATTGCACAAAAATAACAGCTCACATGATAGCTAGAAAACCCACATATAAGTTTGTGCTGGGAAAGAAAGATGTGGTGGAAATGCATTTTAAATAGTTCAATGAAAAATAATATAATTCTCAAGGACATAAGCATCATTTATGGGGGTAAGTAGGGAATGCACTTGTCATGAGAGCACTTTTGAACCCTTGCATTTTTTAACCTTCCATAAATCATTTTAATTATAATAAACGTGTGACCAAACTAGAATCCTGCAGAAAATGTCTGAAAATTGGACATGAAAAAAATACACTTAATTCGGCACTAACACCGAAAATCATCTATTTTAATGGCAACATACTGTAACCTGACACAGCAGATTTATTGTTCCGTATATTCATTCATTTTCTGAAATGCTTATCCTCTCAAGGGTCGTTGTTGGAGTCTATCCTAGCTAACTACGGGCCCCAGGCACGCTGAATCGGTAGCCAGACAATCGCAGGGTACAAAGTGACAGACAACCATTCACGTTCACACTCAAACCTAAGGGAAATTTAGAGTTTTCAACCTGCCTACTCTGCATGTTTTTGGGATGTGGGAAGAAACCGGAGAACCCAGACAAAACCCACACAAGCTCTGGGAGAACATACAAACTCCACACAGTGAGGACCGACCTGCGATCGAACCCATGACCCCAGAAATGTGAGGCCGACACGCCAACCACTCGGGCGCCGGCCACCCCTGTTCCGCTGTATCAGCTACTAGTATAGAAATAGACACAATCCAAATGAGAATTATTGATTGGACTTATTGAAAGATATCTCTTCTCGTCACAATCATCACCTACCAATCCACATTAATCCATAGTATAAAAACAGGTCAGAAAAAAGCAGAAACATTGTTTCCTGTCAAAAATGTTTTTTTTACAGTTTGTTGTAAATGCTTTGTCCATCAACATTTTATTCGACCGAAAAGTTGCTTCCTGGTTATGTCTGGAGCTTCTGCCACCTTATTCTGATTAGCTCGGTCATCAGATGGCTGCTAAGTTGTTCGAGATATACTGGTTGGTGATGATTGTGACGAGCAGAGACATCTTCCAATCAGTCTAATCAATAATTCTCAATTGGATTTTGCAGAATTATGGACATATATATATATATATATATATATATATATATATATATATATATATATATATATATATATATATATATATATATATATATATATATATATATATATATATATATATATATATATATATCATAGAGGGGTACAGCAGCGTATCACGTATCACTTTCCTAAATACCTAAATGGAGCATACAACTGTTCCAATAAGTTAGGGGTTTCCTTAATATAGTTGTCAATTTCTTTGGCTCTTTCTGAAGTTTTTTTATCTCTCTTGATTTTTTGGTGGTCCAAATAATGTCACCATAATGCTTAGTGCATTGCGGATTCCAGAAAATGTGCATATCAAAGGCATTGTTGTATTGGTCCTTGCTAAAATGGAAAAAACAAATGAATTATATAGTGTTAGTGGTTGCCAGAAAGCAGTGATGACACAGGGTTTAGGCTAGTGATGACACCATATTGCGTTTTAAACCCACATAAAACAAAATCTAAAATCAAAGCAAAATATTTTTTTCTTTAACTCAGAGATTCAGCTTAATTGTTCTCGGCTTGTGCCGTTGTTTTCAAAATAACATTTCAGTGAATGTAACAATTGGCTAATAATTCATAAATGTTTTCCTCCTGTCATATCCATAGTGGTCACTTATGAATTAGGGTCAAGGTTGTGATAAATGATAACAACAATAGAAATCAGATTTACTATGTCTGTTGTGTTTAACATCACTCAAAATTGAAATGGTTATTGACCCTATGGTGGACTTGTCCTTCACAAGTTATCATGGATCTGGAGGGGCAAAAGAAAAGACACCCAATCCCAAGACATGATGATGAAACTGTGACAAATCAAGTCTTTCTCTCATTCCACTTTCTGTAAGTCGCTGTGCCATGGGATTCCAGCTTTTCTTTGAATTTGGGAGTCAGTGAATCTCATGGCTCAGTGGTGTTCATTTCTATAATCCAATCTCTGTATAAAACCATCCTTTGAACAGCTACAGAAAGGCTGGAAGACAGCACATCTCGCTCCCTTCTTTCACATGCTCTCTACTGCTCTCATCCACACGCGGAATCCAATGTCCTAGCCTTGGAATAAAGATGGGATGAAGATCTAATTGCATTTTTTTACACTGAGTGATGATTATTGTGCTGGAATATTAACAAGAAGAGGGCAAAGATGATATTTAATGTGAAATGACTTTAAGGTTGTTGTTTTTTATGTTGTCTTCCTAATGGTAATCATCCCTATCGCAAAAAAAATAAAATTAAAACTGACACTCCCCAATAATCCAATGTGTTGATTTAGCCTTACGATAATGGCCACTTGAAATGTACATTTGGTAGATTACATAATAATAGCATAAAATTGACTTTTGCGTAGGCAAAACTTTGACTACTACGTATTACAGTTTTAGTTATGTGTTTGTCTGATTGTCTTTTTGGCATTATTCAGAGACTCATACTGTTAAAGGGTGCGTATTGGCCAGAGGAAGACCAAGTTAAACATATATTTTTAAAGTGATTGGTTAAAAATCAGGAGGCCCGGTGGATGAGTGGTTAGCGTGTACCTCACAGTGAGGTACCTGGGTTCAAATCCAGGTCGGTCCACCTGTGTGGAGTTTGCATGTTCTCCGGGCCAGTGTGGGTTTTCTCCAGGAACTTTGTTTTCCTCCCACATTCCAAAGACATGCATAGTAGGCTGATAGGACACTCTAAATTATGAATGTGAGCACGAATGGTTGTCTGTCTCTTCGTGCTCTGCGATTTTTTGGCCACCAATTGTGTCCCCCGCCTCATACCCGAAGTCAGCTGGGATTGGCTCCAGCACCCGCCGTGACTCTTGTGAGGACAAAGCGTTTCAGAAAATGAATTAATGAATAAATGAATGAATGAATATGACACAAATCATTTTTCCATTCCCAACACTTGGTGTCACTATTGGCACATTCTTACGATTACACCACATTCATTCGAATATGCTTATTTGGTTATTGTCACTGTACATGGCATAGTGTAATTGTAAACGGGCACTTTTACTCCTGACTTTAAAAAAATACTTTCACCCATTGTGTCTCTTTTTTTCTTTTTAATCTAAAGGGTCGAATGGATGTTCCTGGCAGACATGTATTAATTTATTTACACTTATACACATGTATTTCAATATTTTCCATGAACCCACTGTGTTACATTTAATTATCTGACTGCATACAGAACAGATTAAAGGAACCCGACAGAATGTGTTGATAATTACTTATAATTAAAAATAACTCTGAGCTAACTAATGAGGAACCCAAAAATATGCCTGTTTTAATACCAAATATGCCATCCTACAAATATCAAGACATGTATGTGTGTGGTTTTGTGAATTTAACTGAGTAAATGCAACTACGGACTAACCCGACCATTGTTTATTATTGAATGAACGCACCGTGATAAAAACTCTTCAGGGAGTGAAAAGGCGAAGGCGAAGAAATAAGTGAGGATATATGCGGCTCGAAGTGCTTATTATTCATTATAACGACCTCTAAAAATGAGCCTCGACTCCAGCAGCACTTAGCTCTTGCCTAAACTGACCACCGCCTCTTTCTGAACACCTCCCACCCTCACCCCTTCCATTGCAAATCCCAGCCAACCCCGAGTGCTTTCGTAGTGAGTATAAATGAAGAAAAAAATGACACTGTGTTGGTAAAGACGGTTGGAAGAGGGCGCCGTGCTATTCACTCTGCGCGGGCAAGGCGGCCAATATCAATTGATGGAATGCGCTCCTAGCGCTCTTTATTTTGTTATTTTATTTCATTTGTCTAACTTGGTGGATAACTCCTGGTAACTTCTTTTTTTAAAATGAAAACTCTGCAATCTGCTGAATTAAATGATCCTGGAATAGGTGAGTTTTGTGCGCTCGCAGAGGATTCGTGACTCGTTGAATGGGATTGAATCTACTGTATGTTGCAAGACCTTCGCTAGATCATATCAGGTGGATCAAAAGAAAAACGGCAGAAAAGAACAGTGATGCTACGACAAGGTCGACGAGCCTCTCCTTGAACATGTCCAAAGGATGATACAAGGACGCTAAAAGTACCCGTCAGTGCGTCGAACCATTCCTAATTTCGCACCCCGTCAGAGGATTTCCTTCAAGTTATAGCGCTTTCTAACAAGGTAATGGTCATTTATTTAAATGAATACATGTCAAAAGTGTGGCATCAAAACAGGTTCAGTATACCATGTGCTTTACACTTATTTGTACTTACACTTAAACTTACACCTATTTACTACTTTGATAATGTGTGTGTGTGTGTGTGTGTGTGTGTGTGTGTGTGTGTGTGTGTGTGTGTGTGTGTGTGTGTGTGTGTGTGTGTGTGTGTGTGTGTCATTGCATTAAATATTCACATGAAACAATAATTGATTAATTGATGAGATTATTATGCATACCCATTCGGAAATTTTGTGTTATGTTCAAAGTCACCCCAAAAGAGAAAATTCAATCCCATTTTCATACATGGTCGGTCTCTAACAGTCAATCTCCAGTACAAAAGCCTTACTTTCTGCCCCCATTCATTCTGATCATACATGCAACTGTCAATTTTACCACACTTTAAAATTAAATAACTCACTAATAGTAGAAATTTAAACAATGATTATATATATATATATATATATATATATATATATATATATATATATATATATATATATATATATATATATATATATATAAATATATATATATATATATATATATATATATATATATATATAAATATATATATATATATATATATATATATATATATATATATATATATATATATATGTCTCCTATCTTAACACACCCATTTCCCTTTGTCTCTTTTAGGAAATATCTGAAGTGCAAGGAGAATGAAGAGTCATCGGGGACGGTGGAAGCAATATGAGTGGTCCCGGTATCACTGTTAGATTGACGGCCCTCATGTTTCTATGCAAGTGGATAACAGTAAGCTTGCTAATGAGCTGGATGTTGGTAGAGGCCAACGATAAAGAGCCTTCACTGACTGGATTCACTGGGTCCGCAGGGGCCCTAAGCTGGCTACTAACAGGCAAGGGTCCTTTCCACCACTCACAGGAGTTTACTGATTTCACAGATCGCTACCAACAAGGATTCACCACAAAATACAAAATATACAGGTAAAACTTCAGAATTTTTAGATGGAGGTACTGTAAATGTGAAGCCTGTTGATGGTAAACACGCACATGCATGTCCATAACCAAGGTATGAATTTGCCGTTTATTCCAGCATTGAAAGGGTTTACAAAGACTTTATTTTATTTATTTATTTATTTGTTATTTTATTTGACAGTGAAACATGCTGTCAAAGTCAGTGGAAAACGAGGGTTACTATTAAATTTCTTGCCGGCTGCAAACAGATGAAAGCGACTGTTTATATGTATGTTCTTGTATTACTGAGCCCCTTTTAGATGTGCCCATACACATTGTTAATTTATGAGGCTCCATAATCATATTAGACGAATATATCAAACACAGCAAAATTTGAGATACCACAGTAATATTTGAGAAAAGGAGATTTCTGACTGAGCCAGATGATGCGAGACAAGAGTTTACCGAATGTCTTCGGAGGTGCATGTTATGAAGCACAGTGGGTATGTGCACAAAAGCCACAGATTATTGTTTGGAAGCTGCATTTCCTTAGGTTGCCAAGAAAGATACAAATCAGGGATAAAGTCAACATTTCTAAAATATCCTAGAATGCATTAATAAATGAAGCACATGAATGGAATTCATTTCTAGTATGTGAATTTTGAAAGTTACCTTTTTAGCAATAACAAGACTAAAGGGTAGCAACAATTATAACTGTTTTTATCAAGGAAATATCCTGAAATTATCCCCTATCTCCGCATTGAGTTAAATTATCTTTAGAATACAAATATCACTGAAAGATTAAAATTTCAACAAGCTAACATAAGATACTTTCAGACTGCCAAGCATGCATAATTTAGCAAAATGCCATGTGTAGTCTTTTATTAAGTGGATTAAACAGTGCAAGTGTAAATGCTGTGTGTATTTGTCTATTGAGTGATAGCGACTAGAAGGGATGCTTGATGTGCATACCAAGAAATGTACATGCTTGTGACTATATGTGCCTGGAAGGTAGATGTTCTGTGAACCGTTGTCCATGGAGCCCCACTGATCCATTAGTTCCAGGAACAATTGCAACTCAGACATAGGTTTGACTGGTGCTGGCATTTTGCAATTGACAGATAAGACAATGTCAGGTAGATAGTTGGGCTGGCATCACCTAATATAAGCAAGATTGCCATTCAATGACACAAAGATCATTTAAGATTGCAGATGTAGGATGGCCAATTTCATCTAAATACAATGACATTAAACTATCGATTGACAGCAGCGGAGAAAGATGATGTCAAAAGAATATTTTATTAAATAGCCACCTGGCTTTTTAAGTCATGTATACTTGTAAAAAATAGCAACTAATATGATGATTTATAGGTGATGATTTATGACAGCACAGTCAAACTGTTAGAGGAATACTGCAACTCTGTATTGCAACAAATATTTGCAAAATAATGTTTGACAGAAGAGAAATTACAGGAAAATAAGCAAGAAAGAAGGATGGAAACAAGTACTACGTTAGTACTAAAAAAAGAAACAGAACCCAGCAAACCGTACTGGCAGGTAAAAACAAAAATATCTCACTACAAAAAAGGAGAAGATAAGGGGAAAAACACCAATGACAGAGTGGAAAAACACCAAGGACACAGTGGAAAAATAAGTACGCTATGAATACATTGAAAATTATCTTATTAGCATCTATCAAATATCACAGAATGCAGAATAGAAGTGAGGTGTACAAGTAAATTCCTTGTTTGACTAATGAACTTAGAAAATGAGCTGGTTACAATTATTAAGCGTGTTTATCTACTCTCCATCGATAGCCAAACCTACCTCGCAGGAACAAGAAAGGAGCGCAAACAGAGAGAGAAATGAGAAGGGCTCCACCAATTTAGAATAACCGTGCCATTCCCACAAATTGTTGGTGCTCAAAAGTGTTTGAGTTTAATAGGTCTTGTATGTTTATGAGATACTACACATTTTACAGTTGTATTATTCCAAACCACATTCATATTTGTTAGCATTTTTCACTTTTCTTGTTGTTTTTCGAAAAGAAAATGTGGTGAAATCATTAAATGTTCATTTCATTAGTTTATCTTTTTTTTTTTAATTCAGTGACATTTAAGGAAATCAAGATGAGTCGACTAGTTAGAATGTCTTTGACAATCAAAATTTTCAATAAATAATTCAATGGGTGACATTAGATCTTTCTTATGCTTTTTTTCTCTCAAAATGATAGTTGCCTGTCTTATACATATGCAAAATAAGGGTGATTCTATTCATCTTTGCTATTGTGCATGTGAAGAAGTCTTCATTTGTGTTGCACATGGGATTGCAAAAGACTAACACGCATAGATGAAAATAATTTTAGGGCAGGGCAATATTCCCTAAGAATGTAATCTACCATTTATTTCACAAAGAAAAGTGTATTCCAAATTAAACAAAAATAAAATTATGCTTTAGTTTTGCATTTCTGTTCAATGGAGTTAAAATAATAAAAATAAACAATAAAAAAACAATGATACAAGGGCTTGACAAAAAATGGTGGTCCCATAACTTTCTATTTTGTTGCACAACCTTTTTACGCAATACATTTATGCAAATGTAAATGAAACTTCTGCACCTCAACACTTAAATGTCAAATGACAAATAGCTAAAATAATTAGTGATTGGTCAACTATTAAAATAATCGTTTCTGGTAGTGCTGGTGGCATTAGACAATTAACAGGATTTAGTGATCTTGTCGCTGATTCTCACAATGGTCGCAGAGGTACTATGGCAGTGTTTCCCTTTTTGCATTGAACAATCTCAAGGGACACCACCATCTGAAAATTGTTTCATTTAAAACTATGTCGCTTACATTTACAATAGTCATTCTCATCAAAGTTTTATCTGCAGGAATCACATAAACCTCCAAAATTATTCCAAAATCAAATTTTTCATACTGACCAAATGTCAGCCAAACTTGATGTCTGCGGACCCTGAACAACTTTGCGTTCGAGTGATGCAAAAATAAGTAATGAAATGTTTTTAATCGCATAATTTTATGACTTCTCCAAATATTACTTAAATCTCCTAATATTACGAGAAAAAAAATGTTGTGCTCACACAGACTTTACGTCGCCTAAAGTTAATTCCCTAGAAACCGAACAACTTCCGGTTCAGGTTAAAGAAAAATAAGCAACAAAATGACTGTTTCACAATTTGAATCTTTTAATAGTATACCCTGTAATTTAACATTCATAATATTTTTAATTTAACCTTGTAACTGTTCAATTCTAATCTTGTTATTTTCATGTTAAATTTTCTCTCTGAATATTACATTGTATGTATGACTTCTTCTTTCCCGTGGCACACCTGACCATTGCTCACGGTACACCAATCTGCCACGGCACAGTGGTTGGGAAACACTGACACTGTACTAGCCTATGATAGCTACCAGTGTTCCCTCTAAGCTGCGCGCGTGCGCAATTGCGCACTACTCTCGTCCTCGCTGCGCAGCAGCAATCATATGGCGCGCAGTAAAAAACAAACAAAAAAAAAATCGGATTTTTTTATTTATTTATTTATTTATTTATTTATTTTTATTTTTATTTTTTTACCCCTTTCCCCATGATGGCGCCGTTTAAGCGGCAGCAAGTGGCAGTAGCTCTGTCCACTTATGTTTTTCGTGTTTTACAGCATGTTTTACATGAAAAATGGACAGGTCGCCGAATGGACGTTCCGCCGAACGTTCATTCGGCGACCTGCCCGTCTGTCAAACGTCCGTCGGCGAAACGTCTTTAGGCGAATCATCCGAGTACCGATGATGTCGCTCACACTGGTACTCAGTGCGCTCAGGGAGGTTGACTTTCTGCTCAGACCAACGAAAAATTAGAGGGAACATTGATAGCTACATATGTGCAGTGGAGGTGGTACACCATGAATCGGATTGCCAGCCAACACTGGGCACAATAAGACAAGTGTCGGAGTTGAGCTCAGCCGTACTAGGTGGGATTGGGGGGTTGCAGCCATTCATGCACCAACTCAAAGCTACGGACAATTTGGCGTCTTCGATCAGCCTACCACACATTTTTTTTTTGATGTGGGAAGAACCCAAAGTACCTGGAGAAAACCCAAGCAGGAAAGGAGAAAACATTAAAAGTTCACACACGAAGGCTGGAGGATTAAACCTTTCACCCCAGAACTCTGAGGCAGACATACTTACCATTTTGCACCATAATGGGGTGATTGTGATAATAAAGATCTGGACAGTCAATACAGAAAAAAAACCCATCTTTAAAATGCTGGATGAAATCACTGACCAATGCCAAAATTATGGCACTGAAATTTGTGTTGCCTATTTCTTATCATTATTGTATAGGGTCTGAACTTGTCTGCCTGGACAACCAACAAATTACTAAAATATCATCCACAGGCCGCTATCTGAGTAATAGTATTTTTATTGGCGGCAGATCATAAACAAGTGACTATTTTGAATGCTCCTATAAAACAAGACATTGTGATCCCCATATGGCTTATGACAGAGAAAAAAGCACTACAATTAGATTTTTTTTGCTAGTAGCCTAAATTAGAGACATCATTATGACCCAACACACTAAAAGGAGATGTTTTTTTTTGCTAGTAGCCTAAATTAGAGACATCATTATTAGCAAAATTGTCTATGAAGTGTTCAATAATATCACCAGATCTAGCATCCCTCTTCCCCCATTGATGTCCTTAGCCTCTTTCTTACAGTCCCTTGTCAAATGATCCAAACTAATTGCTTTTTCTGGCTCTTAAATATTCTCCAGAGATCAGTTGGCCTATGCTGTCACTGGAGCATGGAAGTCAGGGATGAGATGAAAGGCTGAGGGAGTTGGCTGGAAGAGGGGACATGTAGGGAACCAACATGTAATACCTCCTGCAGATGGGTCGTTTTCACCTACAACAACAATTTGCAGTATGTTTTTGCAGTATTATTTAATACGAATCGAATGAATAATAGATTCAGACATTCTAAGAATGAATCCATGGATTGGAAAATGTGACATGAACAACATAAACACAGCTATCCAATGTGTTTTATATTTGGTCAGTGCTTATCAACTACCTTCATACATACATCAATGGACTCTGTGAAGATAGGGTAGTAAAACGGAGACATAACGCACTTGAAGGAGGCAATTTCACTTCTACGCATGCTAAAAATGCCAGGCAACTAATGTCATTCCTTAAGTGATTGCTCTTCTTACTTTTTCACACTGACAGAATGAGTTTAACATTACTCCCGCATTCCACAACCAGCAACCTCGCAACCAAAGTGGTTAATGATGGAAAGATGATAAAAATTAATGTTTGCAGTTATAAAAATGCATGTTTTCTGTAATATGCCAATAAATTATTTCTGGAAGCGCTGTGTGTATGCTCCAAAGCCTGAATGAGAGCACTTCTTGCCAACACGCTTCTTATATGGAGAGAAGGCGGACGTGGGTGGGGTCAGACGCTAAAGGCACGCCCCTACCAGGTACCCGTATATAGTTTGGGCATGTGTTTATTGCAAAACAATTTCAGTTTGGTTTCTAAGGCCCCCCGAAAATGAATAATACAAATAGACACGCTTACAAAGCTCAGTTCAAACTTCAAGCCATCAATTATGCAGGGGAACATGGGAATAGAGCAGCCGCGAAAGACGCTGCCTAAAGAAAAGTTTCCAACTGGCGTCATCGTGAAGGCAAACCAAAAGGGCTGGATGGACGAGGAAAAAATGAGAGACTGGCTACGTGAGGTGTATGTTAAGAGACCGGATGGCTCGCCGTCACTTTTGATTTGTGACTCCACGCGTGCACATCTTACAGCAGCGGTGAAAAACCAAGTCACGAAAATGAACTCTGAGCTTGCCGTCATTCCTGGAGGCCTTAACTAAAGAACTCCAACCGCTGGATATCGGCATCAACCGGGCGTTCAAAGCAAAGTTGCGAGCAGCATGGGAACAATGGATGATAGGTGGCGAACACAGCTTTACGAAGGGAGGTGCCGGGCTAGTTACGCCACTATTTGTGAATGGATTGTGGCCGCTTGGACTAACGTGTCTGCTTGCACTGTTGTTCGAGCTTTTGACGAGCAATTCCGTATGCGCGCATCTTAGAGGGAACATTGGTCTCCACGATTTCATTTCCTGAATGACGAGAAACATGTTGTCATGATGTGCAGTTACTTCTCCGCATAATTTGAGGAAATTAATCTCTTAAGTTGTCTAAGTTAAGAATTTTATTTACCATCTCCAGCACCCCCCATGAGCCTTGTGAAGATAAGCAGTACAGAAAATAAATGAACAAATCTTATTTTGCCTCCTGGCTAAGAAAGGAGAAGCTTCTAGTCATAATAATCAACCCCTCTTATCAATGGCAAACACATGGAGAATAAAACATCTAAAAAAATATTTTTTGCTTGCTTTAATGATTAATTCAATTATTTAATAGTGTGGCAAAATTCTAAACCTAAAATTAATAACGGCTTGGAACTCTTGACATATATTTTCTTATTGTACTGCATAATTTAGCAATGGTCTTTATCAAATCAATAATCAAAAAGATGAAAATGTTGCCATAAAGTCAGACATAAGGTAAGACATGCTTTTTTTCCCTTTAAGGTTAGTCACCTTACCAGGTATTTCTATTGTTTGGTTTTCCGACGGTACAGACTGCCATTTTCCAGTTAAGCGTCTCCCCCGCCTGGCTTGTTGGCTTGGATAGGCTCCAGCACCCTCGTAACCCTTGTGAGGATAAGTGATTCGGAAAATTAATGAATGGCAGTATAACAGCATGTGAAGAGCAGCCTGCTACACGAGGACTGCTTTTGTTCTCAGCTTGCACAATTTTCAATGTCCACTTCTTGGTACACATGAATGTCAGTATGACATGTCCTAATAAGGCATTTGTGGATAAAAATCTAGTTAATATTTTTGATCCCCAGTCAAAGGTTGAATGTGTCTTCAAGGCGAGAGAAAAAAAACTCAGCAAAGTCCTTCGGTTCATTGCCAGCAGCAATTTCAATGACGAGGACATCACCCAGCGTTGAGTTCATGACTCGTGACA
Organism: Stigmatopora argus; assembly: GCF_051989625.1. Taxonomy (NCBI): domain Eukaryota; kingdom Metazoa; phylum Chordata; class Actinopteri; order Syngnathiformes; family Syngnathidae; genus Stigmatopora; species Stigmatopora argus. The sequence continues at coordinate 1,391,506 of NC_135410.1, forward strand.
CGTGTGTGATGGAAGAATTATTTGAGCCAGAGGTTCATGGAAGGAGACTCTCACACACTAAAGTGTGAGGATTTACCATATTAAAGAGATGATTATTTGAAGTAGCGTACTGTAACAGTAAATGTTTAAATATTTATGAATAGTGTATATTTCATTTTACAGTTTTATAAAATAAACCCTCACTAATTTGGGATTTATTATTCATTTTCCGAACCACTTTATCCTCATTAGGGCATAGGAACATGCAAACTCCACACAGGTGGACCGACCTGGATTTGAACCAATGACCTCAGAGCTGTGAGGCTGCCACGCTAACCTCTCAGCTGCCGGTCCCCTATTCCAAAAGCAAATATAGTTTACTTAGAAACTGATTCACCGTTTATGGAAGAGGGAGGGCGTAGTCTGCCGATGGAATCACAAAATACCCCAAGCCGATTTGATAAAATGCGGATGTGAAATGAAATTAAAAAATCAATCCAACAACTGAGGCAAGAAGACAAAGTTTGATGAAAGTGTAACCCCTGTGGTCTGCTAAAGTGATGGGTTCCTAAGGGCTTGTGCGCTAGGTTCGTCTCAGGGAAGAACAGATTAGTGAATGGACAATTGACTTGAAAACAACAAGAAACAGGAGCCACAAAAGTCTTATCAAAGAAGTGTAATTACAGTTTTGAAAATATACAACTATTCACTATCTTTTGAGCCGGCTCACTAGCATATAACACACTCAAGGGTTTCTTTTTTCGTGTGTTTGTTTCCTAAAAGAAAATCAAAGTGTCCCTTTAAAACAAGTGAAGAGTAGATATGAAAATAAAATGGGAATAAAATGCACTGTTCATTCCGATCAAATTCTTCTGCAGATGCAGTAAACAATCCTACCCAACCGGGGAGGTAGGTTTCAGGGATGATCCTCGTTGGAGTCCTTCGATATCAAGGGTGGGTCGTCATCTCCCTCGACAGAGAGAATCCAGATTTCAGATCCAAAATTATTTCGAGAGTGGTCAGAAAACCTAGCTTGTATAAAAAAGACCATTACTGAACTAACATTGTCAAAACCACACATTAAAGATGAAATAGCCAGCCTTCTCACAATACAAGTGTAATATAGACTATGTGTTGTGTAGATAGTAGTGTCCAAGACTACAGGCCTGTGTGCACATGGCCCCACGCTATTACACTCGACTACAGTCAGTACATTCAACTCACCAAGAAGCTTCAAAAGGGTTCCTTTACCTCCGTGCTCGAGGAACTGCGGTTTCTCTCTCTTCTCTATACATCAACATATAACAATAATTTTAACAGTTTTTTCGGTAACTTGGTATTACCGGTCTTACCAAACTGAGTAAATCACAAATGCACCTTCCGCACACAATCCTTAACTCATCCACGCTGATAAAGATTTGTTGTGAATGGTGAATTGAGGGATATTAACTGCTAAACGCAGCGCCTCTCTGCTGGAGAAGCCTACAATGTCTCTCTCCGTTTTAAGTAAAGGGTTTGGTCTCACCTAATTGTCACACATTTCAATTGGCATGCTGCTTCCAAATAGGGGTGATGCTCATTTTGTCCATAAACCAAGTTTATTGAACTACAGCGCCCTAATTGAATTCTCTGAAAATACAAACAGGAAAGTTATAGGAAGTTGTGCACAGTTATGTTATGAAAATAAATATTCATCATTCATCACAACATTCATCTTCCATACTGCCCATCCTCGAAGGGATTGCTGGAGCCTAACCCAACTGTTGTCAGGTGAAAGGGAGACTGCATCCTAGACTGGCCGCCAGTCAGTTGTAGGGAACACAGAGAGACAAATGACCATCCACAGTCCCAATAATAACGCCACCAGCAGGAATCAAACTCGCGCTTGCCCGCACCAAAGTCACGCGAGTGAACCTCTAGACCACGAGACGGCTTTGAAAATTAAAATGATCACCCAATTATCTAATGGGTTACAAGTGAGGTGCCAGACGGCGCGGCGGATGAGTGGTTAGTGCGTTGGCCTCACAGTGGGGGACCTGAGTTGAAATCCAGGTCGGTCCACCTGTGTGGAGTTTTTATATTCTCCCTGGGTATGCGTGGGTTATAATCTGATTTCCTCACACATTCCAAAGACATGCATGGTAGGCTGGTCGGACACTCAAATTGCCCCTAAGTATGAGTGTGAGCGTGAATGGTTGTTTGTCTCCTTGTGCCCTGCGATTGGCTGGCCACCAATTCATGGTGCCCCCTGCCTCTGGCCCGAAGTCAGCTGGCATAGGCTCCAGCACCCCCCGCAACCGTAGTGAGGATAAAGCCGTTCAGAAGATGAGACAATATGAGTAAGGTGCCAAAAAAGCACTAAACTAAAATATATAAGGCATTGGGATAAAATTAAAAAACAGGACATCTCAGTAATACTGACGGAGAGAAGGTGAACATCTTGAATTAATAGGCATAAACTAGCAGAACAGAGGAACAAACACGGCCGTATAGAAAATGCTGCGGCATTGTTTACAATGAGAAACAACACGGCCGCTTCTGCATTTAAATGGCCTTTTCAAACCCGAGAGAGAGCAGCTGCATCATAAAAAAATGACAACATGGTTGTTGATTTGCCCTCTGTCTCTGTTTTTTGTGTTTTGTTAAGTTTGTGCATTAACACAAGTAGTACATGCTTGAATATGCATCATTGAATTCAATGAATTTCTTGTCAAACGTGTCATGACAAATTGGTAGACAAAACTAATCAGTAAGTTGGCTGTTGGCACACCCCACTGAAAATCTCGCTTTCTCACTTACTCTTGTTCTCTATTGTCAGAGGTGCAGTGGCATTCATGGAAGCAACAAATCAATACGGCAATTTCCTTGTTTAATAAAACACTCATCCTGCAGTTTTGTAGTCAGGGCATGCTATGTGGAATTCAACCATGGCATATGGCTTCAATGGTTTGTTAAAAATAAATCTGAAAAAAAATTAGCATGCTATTTTGATTTTGTGTATCTACGTATTTTACAATGGTGTTAAAACAGTGATGTGCTTAAAATTTCATCACATGCTCCTTGTTGGTGAAAGCTGTAATAATCATATGGACATTTAATGAAGACAGGACCGACCTGGGAACAAACCCTCAACATCAAAACTGTGAGGCGGATGCCCTAACCACTCATCCAATGGGCCACCTACATTCACATATATACTTCTATTTACATTTGCTATGTTCATAAAGAAGATGCAATTAACCTGTTTTCTTACTGATGCCTTGCTTGCCATTTTCATTTATTCAAGAACATTTTTTTAAAATTGCATGATTATTCTTACATCGATAGTTTGACATACAGTGGGGCAAATAAGTATTTAGTCAACCACCAATTGTGCAAGTTCTCCAACTTGAAAAGATTAGAGAGGCCTGAAATTGACAACATGGGTAAACCTCAACCATGAAAGACAGAATGAGGAAAAAAAAATGAAAATCACATTGTTTGATTTTTGAATAATTTATTTCCAAATTAGAGTGGAAAATAAGTATTTTGTCACCTACAAACAGGCAAGATTTCTCACTGTCAAAGAGGTCTAACTTCTAATGAGGTCTAACAAGGTCTCCACTCGTTACCTGTAGTGATAGCATCTGTTTGAACTCCTTATCGGTATAAAAGACACCTGTCCACAACCTCAGTCTCTCCCACTCCAAACTCCACTATGGCCAAAACCAAAGAGCTGTCGAAGGACAGCAGAGACAAAATTGTAGACCTGCACCAGGCTGGGAAGACTGAATCTGCAATAGGTAAAACGCTTGGTGTAAAGAAATCAACTGTGGGAGCAATTATTTGAAAATGGAAGACATACAAGACCACTGATAATCTCCCTCAATCTGGGGCTCCATGCAAGATCTCACCCCGTGGCGTCAAAATAATAACAAGAACGGTGAGCAAAAATCCCAGAACCACATAGGGGGGACCTAGTGAATGACCTACAGAGAGCTGAAACCACAGTAACAAAGGCTACTATCAGTAACACAATGTGCCGCCAGGGACTCAAATCCTGCACTGCCAGACATGTCGCCCTGCTGAAGATAGTACACATCCAGGCCCATCTGTGGTTCGCTAGAGAGCATTTGGATGATCCAGAAGAGGACTGGGAGAATGTGTTATGATGGTCAGATGAAACCAAAATAGAACTTTTTGGTAGAAAGACAGGTTCTCATGTTTGGAGGAGAAAGAATACTGAATTGCATCAGAAGAAGACCATACCCACTGTGAAGCATGGGGGTGGAAACATCATGCTTTGGGGCTATTTTTCTGCAAAGGGACCAGGACGATTGATCTGTGTAAAGGAAATAATGAATGGGGCCATGTATCGAGAGATTTTGACTGAAAATCTCCTTCCATCAGCAAGGACATTGAAGATGAGACGTGGCTGGGTCTTTCAGCATGACAATGATCTCAAATACAAAGCCAGGGCAACAAAGGAGTGGCTACGTAAGAAGCATTTCAAGGTCCTGGAGTGGCCTATCCAGTCTCCAGATCTCAACCCCATAGAAAATCTGTGGAGGGAGTTGAAAGTCCGTGTTGCCCAACGACAGCCCCAAAACATCACTGCTCTAGAGAAAATCTGCCTGGAGGAATGGGCCAAAATACCAGCAACAGTGTGTGAAAAGTTTGTCAAGAGTTACGGAAAACGTTTGTCCTCCATTATTGCCAACAAAGGGTACATAAAGTATTGAGATGAACTTTTGGTTCTGACCAAATACTTATTTTCCACCATGATTTGCTAATAAATTCTTTAAAAATCAAAGTGTGATTTTCTGTTTTTTTTTCTCCACATTTTGTCTCTCATGGTTGAGGTTTACCCATGTTGACATTTACAGGCCTCTAATCTTTTCAATTAGGATAATTTGAACAATTGGTGGTTGACTAAATACTTATTCGTCCCACTGTATAGTGCTGGGAATATTTTTTTCCTGGGGTAAAAGGCAACATTCCCCAATTCAGTTGTACCTCTACTTACAAAATTAATTGGTTCCAGAACCTTTTTCGTAAGTTGAAAATTTTGTAAGTAAATTCCCTAACTCGTTCCAAGGTCCTCACAAAAACCAACTAAAGCCTTAAAAATTCTTTAAAGTGTCCCAATTTTGTAGGAAAAGTGTGATGACACAAAAATAAGAGGAAATTATTATAAAATTATTTAATAAGCCATTAAAATGAATAAGCATGCAAAATCTATTTGTGTTGAATCGCATGTGCACAAGTGTCAGGAAGCTAATATTAGGCCACAGAGGCAGAAATCACCTGAACACACATTTAATCAACATAAAATTAAGACTTCAAATCAATATTACATTGAACTTTTAATCTTTTTCATTAATGTTTTATGATTTCTTTGGGATCTAATTTTTCACCCATTTCATTTATTGCTACTGCTTCTTACCTGTTTGGATTTAAGTTACCCTTCAGTGGTGCTTGTTAACAGACGTTTTGACAAAAATCGATCTAAAGACAACTGCCTTTGATGACTTTTAATAATGTCTCTAAAATGCACAAGACAAATGTCGTCAAAGTGGGTGATCGCACGACTCGTGAACACTTTTTCAGGATGTTTTTTCCATGAAGTCGGAAAGTTCGCAAAATTTCTCCCCCATTTTTTTTTCTGATTTGTGCTGTTGGGATGGTGGCTGCTTCCTCCGCGGCCCCCTTCTCGTTGAAGTCCTCATGTATTGCCAAGTGTTGCATTAATTCCTGCTCCGTTGAGATTTTGTTTGGTGCCCCTCAACCAACTTGGCAATGTCCAGCCCCATCACTTGCCCCCGCGACAGTTTCACCCACCGCAGGCTGCGTTTCAGGTTGAGGGTCGACTGTGAGTTTTTTAAAGGCACTCGGCAGCCACTGCTTCCTCCAAACAAAACTTCAAGCCCACAACGACAAACGGTGGTGAAAAAAACACGAGAGAATCTTAAAACTTGAAGAGTTATTGTCGACTGCGAGTCCGTCGAAGGCACTTGGTCAAAGCTTCTTCCAAGCATGAGTCTGAGCAGACAATGGCGGTCAAAGAAACATGGTGTGTTGTTGTGAGACAGCCAATGAAAGCTCAGTAGAGTGTAGGGAAGTTGTCAAGCAAGGACATTTCAAAATAAAATAACAGACATAGGAAATGTATTGACGTTTTCATAACTTGGATATTTTTTCATATCGTGAGGCACTCATTTGCATCTCAAAAGGATTCATAACCTGAAAATTCTGTACCCAGAGGTTTGACTGTACATGAGGTTCTTAATTTGCAAGACCAAAAAAAAATCATTCATGTCCTTTAGTTTATTCTAATGTCTCCATGGGTGTGAAAGGCAAATTATATTTGAGGAGAAAATAGCTTTCTTTAGGTTAGAATTGCTTCACTTTGATGTATTTTTTTAAATATAATTTTTACTGTTTATTTAAGACCCATTCAGAAAAGGATAATGCAAAAAGGAATCTACCCAGGTTGTATCTTTCAGCCATAGGGGAATGTATCGGTAGATTAATGTAGTGGTACTTACCCGGCCGGCTCAACATCTTTCAGCATCTTTCAGACTCGGCATGTCATGGCTGTTTATCCTTTCCTTTTGGATTAAGCTGAAGATAAAGTTAACGTACTGAACCAATCCGACCTATTCATTTGTAAAATACCGAGCATAAAAATTACACATTTTCAATTAAGTTAATAAAAGAAAATACTAACACCAAGAAAATTGTTTATAAACAATCACACTGTTTGCTTTGCCACAAAGTCCAGTGCTGTTTTATTGAAAAATTCATAAAACTCTCTATCTAACCCCAAAGAAGTGCAACAGTTATCAGATCTAGTTTGCTCACCATCTAAATTTTTAACACAATCATCGTTTACTACTTGTTAAAACTTATGTGGTCACAATGGGGAAATTAAGTGTCACACAAAATAACTTTGTCATGAACCTATACTGGCTGAAGCTCCTGTCTTCACACACAACATGGTCGGTAACGTACCGGACTTGTGACGAGGCTATAAGCCGGGAAAGTTTGTGTCCGATGAACTGGGATATTTTGTTCACACAGCTTGTGCCGAGTAAATATTACCAGACTTCATCGTCTGCCTGAAAGAGCCAAATTCATAAGTATTGAAATTGTACAAAAAAATCATTTATGTAATGTTGCCATCAGCTGTCTTGAAAACCATGATGTCAAAAAAGTACAGGAGACAGCAGGGGCCGTATGCCTCAATAGGAAACGAGTAGGTAGATGTTTTTTTTATTGGTTTTATCGTGGAATATGGGTCAGAAGAATGATTAAGTGTAAATTCTGTACTACCGATCTCGTTTTACCTATTCCGGCTCTAATCTGGATTGTCTCGGAAAAAAACAGCTTTAATAGTATATGGATGAAGGAAACATAACACCAAACCGCTTAACACGATAGATGTTTGTCTTCCCCATCACCCCAATACAAGTTGTTGCACAAGTACAGAGCTTTTTCTTCTGACATACCATTATGCACCCAGTTTTGTTTTTAAAAGGTGGGCTCAAATGTCATCTCATTTTTTGTTCACCCGGTTCTGGCCGTTAACTACTGACACATATTTTGAAACACATTAACAGAATAGTGATTTTCCATAATACTTTCCTAAATTACAGATAACAAATGTTGAATGTTTGTCAATAACAGGACTAATAGTGAAAAATATATATTTTAGTCATACAATATACTGACTGAAGGTGTAGCTCATTCTCATTGCCCTCATCATTCCAGTTGCTCCTTGCCACTTGCAATTTTCTCACAGCATTGACTGCTTTAATTTGTGACAAGACCGAATTGAGGGGGGAAAAACACTGCACCATCATGTGTATTTGATGTGATACACGACACACCACTAAACCTTGGTGACATCAGCCTTAGCAGTTGGCAGCTCACAAACCTTTACTTTTCCACTCTTAAGCACCACCATAAGAGCTGCCACGTTCATTTTGCCGTACCTAATAATAAGAATAATAATAATCGGACATATGCTTTGTCATCATCATTGACCCGACAAAAGCCTAATTGTCATCATACTCAGAACTGCGTATGACGAAATTAGTAGTGCTTCTCCATAAGGTGCGCTTTCCCGGCAAAAGGCCCAAATAAGTGATAATTTCAGACTCGTTGGCATTCTGCCGTGATGGATACACCGCATCAACCCCCGAGCGGATCACTTACCTCTCACTGTCTCCTCACTTACCTTCAGTCAGCCAGTAGGAGGCAGATCACCGCCCAACGTCTTTTCATGTTACCTCACCCCAAAGTTATTACACAGAAGGGATTGTGTGCCGTGCTACCGCAAGTTTAGAGTCCTGATGGAGGTGGGAAAAACTGTCCTTAAGCCTATTTGTCCGTACTTTTTGAGACCTGTAGCGTCTGCCAGAGGGCAGCAGCTGGAACAGATTGTGACCAGGGTGGAATGGGTCCCTGACAATGTTCCCGGCTCTGCTGGGGTAAAGAGGGCTGGCAATGTCTTCCAGTGAGGGCAGAGAGCTGCCGACGATCTTCTTGGCAGTGTTAATCACTCTCTGCATAGCCTTTTTGTCTGCGGCCTTCCAGCGTACCACACTGTGATGCAGTATGCCAGGATGCTCTCCACAGTGGCTCTATAGAAGGTGAAGGTTACCAGAAGCTTAGTGTCCAAGTTGTTCCTCCTGAGTACCCTGAGGAAATGGAGTCATTTCTGGGCCTTCTTCACTACTGCTGTGGTGTTTGTAGACCAGGAGAGCTTATCCGTGATGTGGACCCCCAGGAATTTAAAGGACTGGACCCTGTTTACACATACTCCATTTATAAGGAGTGGGGCCAGATCAATGCTGTGTTTGCGAAAGTCCAGGATTATTTCTGTAGTTTTTGTGGTGATCAGTGTGAGATTGTTCACCGAGCACCACAAAGACAGTTTGTTGACCTCATCTCTGTAGGCCGACTCATCCCCTCCTGAGATGAGTCCGACCACAGTCGTGCCATTGGCAAATTTGATGATGGGGTTAGACTGGTGGGTTGGTGCACAGTTGTATGTGTACAGGGAGTACAGAAGAGGACTCAGTACACAGCCTTGATGGGAGCCAGTGCTCAGTGTAATGGAGGAAGAGAGGTGGGGACCAAGTCTAACAGTTTGTGGTCAGTTGGTTAAGAAGTTCTTTATCCAGCTGGATATGGAAGAGGATAGGCCAAGGTGGGAGAGTTTGTCAGTCAGAATGTCCGGTATTATAGCATTGAAGGCTGAACTATAGTCAATGAAAAGCATCCTCACGTAATTCCCATGGTGCTCCAGGTGGCTCAGTGCTGTGTGTAGAGCCATGGCGATAGCATCCTCAGTGGACCTGTTTGCTCTATAAGCAACTGAGGGGGGGATTGTATTCCTGATATGGCGGGCGACCAACTTTTCAAAGCACTTCATGATCAAACACTGATCACATACATAATAAAACAAGGAATCGCAAAACATATTCCACGTGTCTATATATATTTTACACTGACACACATTCATCCATCACCCCCAATGAGTTATCACCTTATCGTGGTGGTGGGGTTTGTGTGTCCCAGGGATCCTTGGAGCTATGTTCTCTGGGGCCTTGTGCCCCTGGTAAGGTCACCCATGGCAAACTGGTCTGAGGTGAGGGACTAGACAAAGAATGGCACTGAAGAACTCTTATGACGAGAAAGACCAATGATCAAGTGATTCCCTTACCCGGACGAGGTTCACTAGGGCCCACTCTGGCGCTAGGTCTGGAGGAGGGGCATGATGGCAAGCGCCTGGTGGCTGGGCCCACACCCATGGGGCCCGGCTGGGCACAGCCCGAAGAGACGATGTGGGTTCCCCCTCAGCACGTATGAGAGAGGCCAAAGAGGTCAAGTGCGTCGAAAGCTGGGCGGCAGCCAAAGAAGGGATCCTCGGTGGTCTGATGCCCGGCTGTAGAAACTGGCTCTTGGGACGTGGAATGTCACATCTCTGGTTGTGAAAGAGCTTGAGATAGTGCGTGAGGTCGAGAAATACCGGCTTGATGTAGTCGGGCTCACCTCTACGCACAGCTTGGGTTCCGGTACCACTCATCTCGACGGGGGTTGGACACTCTTCGACTCCGGAGCCGCACACAGTAAGAGCGGCCAAGCAGGTGTGGGCATACTTATTGCCCCCGTCTATGTGCCAGTATGTTGTGGTTTACCCCGGTAGATTAGAGGGGAGCATCCCTCCGTCTTCAGGTGGGGGGGGGGGGGGGCGTTACCCGACAGTTGTGTGCATGCACCAAACAGCAGTTCAAGCATAAGGATGTTCATATGTGCAGTTGGCATCAGGGCACCCTAGGCCGCAGTGTGATTGACGTTTTGATCGTGTCATTGGGCCTGTGGCCGCATGTCTTGGACACTCCGGTAAAGAGAGGGTCAAAGCTTTCAACCGATCACCACCTGGTAATGAGTTGGCTCCGATGGTGGGTGTGCATGCCCGTGCAGCCCGGGAGACCCAAACGTTTCGTGAGTGTCTGCTGGGAACACCTGGCGGAGTCCCCTGTCAGAAGGAGTATCAATTCCCACCTCCAACAGAGCTTCTCACATGTCTGGGAAGAGGCGGGGGACATCGACTCCGAGTGGACCATGTACCACACTTCTATTGCTGAGGCAGCAGACCGGAGCTGCGGCAGCAAGGTGGTTGGTGGCTGTCGTGGCGGCTATCCCAGAACCCGCTGGTGGACACCGGCAGTAAGGGATGCCATTAGGAAAATTTGAAAAAGGAGTCCTATCGGGCCTTTTTGGTCTATGGGACTCCGGAGGCAGCTGACGGGTACCAGGTGGCCAAGCAGCACGTGGCTTAGGTCATCACTGAGGAAGAAAAACAGGCATGGGAGGAATTCAAGGAGGGAATGGAAAACGACTTCCGTGTGGCTTCGAGGAAATTTTGTCCCACCATCCGACATCTCAGGAGGGGGAAGCAGTGCACCATCCACACAGTATATAGTGGGGATGGGGCGCTGCTGACCCCGACTGGGGATGTCGTGATTCGGTGAGGCGAATACTTTGAAGACCTCCTCAACGCCGTGGAACAGTGGATCAGCTCTGCACCCTCAGGAGGGTCCTCGGAGAGCAGTTCGGCCGACAGTGTAGCGAGGTTCTAAAGTCAGAATCAATGCATCCGCGACAATATTTTCAAAATAATATAACGGATAAGGAAATGCATTTACCTGTTGGGGATTTCATAACTTGGATCTTTTTCGTGTCTCGAGGCACTCATTTGCATATAAAAAGCTGCCAGGCGACAAAGACAAAACATAACACATATAACATAGCATAACAACATAACGCCATGAAACCATAACACAAGACAATTTATTTCAAAATAGAGAAAAGATAAATAGATAAAACGCTGAGTAAAATTTATTTTGACGTTTATGAATGAAATTCAACAAAAAAATGTATCTTGCATAAACGGTGAAAAAAATCACTTATGCTTACAACCGCTCGCTCATGGCATCGCCAGCCCACCGCAGTTAAAAACGTGCTCTGACTGGCCAGATGCAAGTAGCCTTGACAGATGTGCTCATTTACCTTCTCAGCACATCCCAATAGTTGTTAAGGCTGATCGAAGGTCTTGCGGTCGATCGTTAAAATATCAGCCTGTGTAATGTGTATCACATGATGTTATTGCACCCAGAGACTTGGTGAACACTATGCCACTATGGACACTTCCTGGTTATGCTTACCTAACTTCCTTTTTCAATTTATCTACGTGGAGGCAACACCCTCCCTTTTGGAACACAGAAAGGGAATGATTGTACATTTGGGATTATGAAATAAAACAAAATTCTGCTTTGATTCATTTTCTTTTCATTTCTTGTTCGAAAGTGACAACTATTGCAGCAATATGAACCATCGGAAAAATCGAGATATTTTGACATGAGAAGAAATTTGGCCGCCACAACATCTTAAACTTCTGGTAAGAAAATTGAAATTTCTGTCATTAAAAAGCATCAGGTTCTCATCAGGATAGACTTATTTATTTTTTTCAAATTGAACAATTTTATATTTTGCATTTACAAAGACAGGCATATTAACTTCCTTATAATATTGATCATAATAATGTGCTTTTGATTCCTACAGTATCTCAGAAATACCACATGGAGGGGAATATTGTGAATCAGGGGGTGGCTTTTATGCAAGGAATTGTAAAATTCAACAATTGTAATGCAATTTTAAGGGTGCAGCTTTATACGTGGGGACATCTTATATGTGAGTAAATATGGTATGATACCTCTACTTACGAATGCCACTAGGTGCTAAATTTTCAGGTAACGAAAGCTTTATATATGCAAATGAGTGCCTCAAGATATTAAAAAGATAGGTATAAGTGTGAGGATGAATGGTTTTTGTCTCCTTGTGCCTTGCAATTGGCTGGCCACCAATTCAGGGTGTCCCACGCTAGTGAGGATAAAGGGGGTTCATAAAATGAGATTAGATTATATATGAGAGAGTTGTTGTTGTCAGACAGCCATTGGGAAACCAGCAGGCTACCGTGAAAATTGTAAAATAAAATTAGGAATACGTACAAGAAATGTATTTACGCTTTGGGGGATTTCGTAACTTGAGTCTTGTTTTCGTATATTGAAATAGTAATTTGCATCTCAAAGGGTTTCCTAACCTAATAGTTGTGTATGTAGAAGCATTCGTAAGTATAGGTACCACTGTAAGATTCTTGATGCAAATATAGTTCTATGCTTAGCTCTAAGTGCCTTGCATAAATGGCAAAAAATGAGGTGCATATCTCTCTCTGCAACCATTTCAAATACATCCCCATGGAAACAAACAAAATACATAATAGTGACTCATTATAGGGCGTGATAGACATGAAACAGGGTTTAATGAGCTGTTTTCTGTTTCGTATATTTCCCAGGGGCTCATTGTTATTGGTGGGGAATTGATTGGCAGCAGGCCTACCCCCATGGGTCTGAATGTTATTCTGGGCAATAAAAAATTTGTTTCAGCAAGGGTAGTTTTGTTTCACTCGTTGTGGCTGAAGGATTGGTGACTGCGGTCATTTTATTAGTGTGTTTGTGATCTTAAAAGAATGCGGTGTTTGCAGTGGTGTGCCGTCAGGGCCTTCAAGGCCTTCTCTGCTGGCCTAAGAAATATCTGAATCACAGACTGATGTTAATTATTATTTTATCCATGAATACTTATTAAATAATTCCAAATTGTCTGCTAGCTTCCTTTCATTGCTTTCCCCCCTGGTTGCACTGCTTCCAGATGAGTGTTTTCTTATTGAAGCATTTAACCAACCACATTTCAGCCATATTTTGTTGCCAGGATCAGAAATCTGCCTCAAGGCCTTCACAATCAGTTCTGCAGGCTCTGCTGCATTAAACAAGCGTCGATAAGACTGTTGCTTTAACCAATCAGAATTTGATTTGGTGACACCAAGGCCTTCTCGCAGGCGTAGGGAAACGTCATCGCTTTCACCAACTATGATTGGCTAGTGATAGAGTGGACCAGCCAGAGCTACCAAACTGTATCCGGAGCGAGCTGCACAAGCAAATACAGTGGTACCTCGAGATATGAGCTTAATTCGTTCCGGGACTGAGCTTGTATGTCGACATTCTCGTAACTCCAACGAATGTTTCCCATTGAAATGAACTAAGCAAATTCCCGTATTTTCACGACTATATGGCGCACCACTTTTAAAGGCGCAGTCTCACTAACAAGTACTATTTCTGTATTTGACACACACACAAGGCGCACCGCACCAATACACGCAGCCAGGCATGGCAAAACATACACCAGCTTAAACATACGGACAAACGCTAAAAACACGTTTTTAAAAAGACAACGGAAGCAAAACTGAGTTTGGTTGTACTTTATTTAGCCAAACGTCCGTTCAGCGAAACGTTCATTCGGCGAACTGTTCGTCGGCCAAACGTCTGTCGGCCAAACGTCTTTCGGCGAATCGTCCGAGTACCGTTTTTGAGGGTGAAGAGATAGTTCAGTGGGCGGCCCGGTGGCGCGAGTGGTTAGCGTGTTGGCCTCACAGCTCTGGGGTCCTGATTTCAAATCCAGCTTGGTTCACCTGTGTGGAGTTTGCATGTTCTCCCCGGGCCTGCGTGGGTTTCCTACGGGTACTCCGGTTTCCTCCCACATTCCAAAAACATGCATGGTAGGCTGAATGGACACTCTAAATTCCCCCTTGGTATGGGTGTGAGTGTGCACGGTTGTCCGTTTCCTCGTGCCCTGCGATCGGCTGGCCACCGATTCAGGGTGTCCCCTGCCTCTGACCCGGAGACAGCTGGGATTGGCTCCAACACCCCCCGCGACCCTAATGAGAATAAAGTGGTTCAGAAAATGAGATGAGATGAGAGATAGTTCAGTGGTCCAAACTAAAGATATTTTTCTTCACTCTGAGATCCAGATGGACCCCTCTCTGCAGTACCCATGAAAAGACCTTAATAGAGTGATTAAGGATTGTGATCCCTTTTACAGTAGTTGGATTGCAAATCAATCAAGATGTCATGTCTTTTATGTCCATGATGATATGGTAACCTCCTAATTCCACAGGAAAAAAATGTAATGTTTTAAAAGTAAACTATAAAGTTAAGAAGAATGTCTTTAATTATTTCTGTAATCTATATGTGGGCTGCAATTTTGACACATGATTGATTGCAATAATGGTAGTAGCCAGTCCACTAGCCCAATTTTCTTTCTCAAATGACAATACTAGTATCTCCCTGATTGAAATAAGATCCTGGGCTTTTCGATTTAGAGTGATGAGTTGTGGCTGAATTGTTCCACATTGGATCAGACATATTGATTTCTGAATGGTGGCACTTTAATCTTTTGAGCACTGTGGCAATACTGATTAATTTTTCATCATCCCATTGATAAATCAACTTTATTCTATCGCTTCCTTCTTTCTGATTCATCCCGGCATTTCCCTCCATGCGTCAGGACAATCATAATGTGATTTTCACATTGCTGTGCATATTTTTATATTTTCACATTTTTTAATTTTTTTTATTTTGCTCAGCTTCAATCATTTGAAATCTGTTGACACATCACGCAGTAAGTACTGTCAACATCGGAAAATGCATTTGATGCTGGAGATGTCATTTACAGAGAATAATAACAGCAATGTTTGCCACACCATTCCTAGTTAGATAATAAATAGGAGCCATTCTTTGAATGGGATAACAAAAATTTACACTATGAATACAACACGAGATCATACACCACCATCCCTCCAATTTAAAATCATGTGTGTCTTTGTTTTGGTGGGTGTCTCTCTAAATGAGTTCTTTCCTGTGCTTGTGTTCTCCTGTGCTTGTGAAACGTCATCAGAGTAACAGACTACCGTATTTTCACGCCTATTCGGTGTACCAATTTAAAAGGTGTGGTCTCAGTTGTTGGTGCAATTTCTTTACTTAATCCATACGCACGGCCCTTCGGCTTTATATGTGCAACATATGGTAGTACTATGCCTGCATCTTAATTATTGACATGTTAGCATGAGACATAGTACACTAGCATGCATGCTGACATATATTTAAAAAAATGCTGGAGAAAAAAATGTGTTTGGTTTATTGATGTAATGGGTACTCACGTTAACATAAGTCAATGCATTCAAACATCCATACATTTGTCAAAGGCCTCATTTATTGTATCCGACAAATGGGCAAATGGGCAAGTTCGCCATTCAACACGCTGATTTCCCTCTCACTATCAGAGTCAGATTTGTCTCCATGGTTTTGCGCAGAAGTAATGACGAAAGCTAAAACAACAGTTCACCGACACTTTAGTCCCAGACATCCACAATCCATTCACAAATCGTCGTCCAACTCGCCCACTGCCTGGCAGCCTTTGTGTAATTGTTTGTCATCGGGCATCCATCCCTCCTAAGCCATTCGCAACTGTTTTGAATGCCTTGTGTATGCCAATGTTCAGCGGTTGGAGTATCTTTGTCAAGCCTCCCGAATGATGGCAAGCCCTGAGTTGGTGTTTCACTTCGGCTGTGTTATGGCCACACACGGAGTCGTAGATGAGCAGGGATGGTGACTTGAAAAAAAGCCATCACGTACACATCATTAAGTCACTCTTGGTCGGTCTTAAAGCTACGGCCACCTTACCTTATATCCGTGGAAACTCATCTTTTCTGTTTTACTTCCCATAGCTTTGAGTTTGATTCATTCAATAAGGGACAGCACATAAAAATGAACATATTCATATTCATGTTAATGACCATATACAGTGGTACCTCGAGATACGAGCTTAATTCGTTCCAGGACTGAGAGTTTTTGCGCCGGTGAATCGTAATGTAACGTAAACAAATTTAACTGAACTTGGATTACGATGCAGACACACTCAAAAATAAATTTAATCTAACCTTACACTAAACTTAATTCTAATTTTGTTTTACATTTTTATACATTTCTCCCGGCCGGGTTGGCTCTGTTTGCCCCGCCTCCACACTGACTTTCAGTCATTATCGAGGGTTGTTTGAGTTTGTATTCCCTTCAAAATATTCCGAAAATGATGCACACAAATGTCCTCACAATAGGATAACGCACAACCACTTGCCAACGAGAAGTAGTCTTGAATTAGCGATCGCTCCGCCAACGAGAGCTAACAGGCTAAGGGGAAAAAACACTGAAAAAATTCAACGCTCCGCCCAGTGCTTGCAGAGACATTACAAAGAGGTAGTTGCGACCAGAGACATTACAAAGAGGTAGTTGCGACCAGAGACATTACAAAGAGGTAGTTGCGACCACATACATTACAAAGAGGTAGTTGTGACCAGAGACATTACAAAGAGGTAGTTGCGACCAGAGACATCACAAAGAGGTAGTTGCGACCAGAGACATCACAAAAAGGTAGTTGCGACCAGAGACATTACAAAGAGTTAGTTGCGACCAGAGACATTACAAAGAGGTAGTTGCGACCAGAGACATTACAAAAAGGTAGTTGCGACCAGAGACATTACAAAGAGGTAGTTGCGACCAGAGACATTACAAAAAGGTAGTTGCGACCAGAGACATTACAAAGAGTTAGTTGCGACCAGAGACATTACAAAGAGGTAGTTGCGACCAGAGACATTACAAAGAGGTAGTTGTGACCAGAGACATTACACGAGAGAGTTGCGGGAGAGAGCCAGTGCCCCTGATGTTCTTATGAGCAGCCATCGAGAAGTAATATATACTGCTCGTAGCGATCGCTCCACCATTCGCGCTAAGTGACGGAAAAAAACATTGAAAAAAATGCAACACTCCACCCAGTGCTCGTAGATATCTGTTACACATGAAAGAGATGCGGCAAAAAAGACAGGGCGCTAAAATCATAAACAGCCTCTCATGTCTTGGCCACCTGGCTTTTCCGTATCTCGAAATTTGTCTCGTATCTAGAGATAATTATTTGCTCGAAATTTGTCTCGTATCTACAGATAATTATTTGCTCGAAATGTTACTTGTATCTCAAAATGCTCGTATGTCGGGGTGCTCGTATGACGAGGTGCCACTGTATATTGTTGTGTTGATTTAATAGCGGTTTTGTCAACCCGCAATGGCTGAAGGAGGAGAAGAAATAGATTTTTTCGCACATTTACTGTCAATGCCATTTTCAAGACGGACTTTGCAAGAAAAAAAAGCTGGATATCATTAAGAAAGGTCAGAAAACTCCAAAGCAAGCAAGCCTGTCACAACCGGGAACGAACATTTTCAGCACTAAATCGAATAAAAAGGTTTGACAGATATACGGCAGGATAGGCTCGACTTTCAGCATTAGCTTCGAAGGCGATAGAAAAGGAGGATGGATATTGTGTACAGGTAAAAATGATTTTTGGTGCGTAAAATATGGCTGCATTCCTAAATACTATTTCAATTGTATGAGGTTATTATTGATGATTTTTTATTTGTCGCAGCTGTAGTTGCAATAGAGGTTTTATAGCCATAAAATAGTTTTTGAGGGTTGGATTGATTCAGACATAGCTGAAGGTGGCGCTAGAAAATTCACGGACCGCCGCTGGCTTTGTATGTGTTGAACCATACGTATGCCCATTTGTTAATGACAAAACATCTTGTATGTATATATATATATATATATATATATATATATATATATATATATATATATATATATATATATATATATATATATATATATATAAATATATATATAAATATATATATATATATATATATATATATATATATATATATATATATGCATGCATATTTTCTGTTGCTGTTTTCAGGAGCATTTAAAATTTTATGTTAAATATATTCTCAGGCGGCCCAGCAGATGACAGGTTAGCACGTCAGCCTCATAGCTCTGATGTCCTGGGTTTGAATACAGGTCACTCCATCTGTGTGGAGCTTGCATGTTTTCCCCGGGGCCTGCATGGTAGGCTGTTTGGACACTCTAAATTGCCCCTAGGTAGGAGTGCAAGCATGAATGGTTGTCTGTTTCCCTGTGCCCTGCAATTGGCTTGCTATCATTTTGGGTTGCCCCCTTCACATGTCTCAA
>NC_135410.1:1415000-1450000 GCF_051989625.1 Stigmatopora argus
TATGTGTGAGTATGAGCATGAATGGTTGTCCAGCTCCTCATTTCTTGTGATTCACTGGTTACAAATATATCTACACTTATATATAAATGTAAGTTTGTGTGTGTGTGTGTGTGTGTGTGCAGGTTTGTCCGTATGATTTTCATAAAAATTTACACGGTTGTACTTAAAACATCAGTGAGTGTTCTTAGCTTGGTTTTGTATCGAAATTCTTCCGATAAGTATCAAAAATCGATAGTCGAAAAAATCAGATTTTTGGAAAAATGGTCCGAGGTAGTAATCATGCTTGGTTTCCCAGCTCAAGATACCTGTACATAATTGAATACACATTTGCTGTGCTATACATGTAACTCACATTTTCCGTTTTCATCCAAGCCATTTTTCAAAAAAGATTTTTATAGCGCAACAACTGTCTTCGAAATGTAAATATAAATTTAAGTTTCCAAGATCAGCGGCCTATTAACAGTAAATAAAATCGATAATAATTTTTTAAAAATAAATTAAAAAAACAAATGCACTGCGCTCCCCCTCCACCTTTACATCCCATTGAAATAGCTCCCAGGAAGACCCAGCTCGGACGTCGAACAATGAAATCTCCCGCCATTCGAGCCAACAAGTAGAAGGCCCGGCAACGCCGGATTCTTCTGCTTGTTCACAATAAACAATAAACCATTTTATTCTATCACTAATGACTATGTCCTTACTCTTACTCCATTCATTCAGCAATGACAACTCTCGTTACGACCTAACTTTTTGGGGTCTAGTCAAGCCAAATTATTGGTTCGGCACAAAATGTTCATGGATATTTGTGATGTTTGTGAAAAATGAAGTCTAAAATGTTATCTTTGGCCACAAGTCCTTCGGAAATCAGTGTCTAAATGGTTCTATCCTATTTTAAGGAATATTTTAATTTACATAGACATTAAGCAGTGACGAGCTCACAAAGCAACAGCCCATAATGGTGGCCCATAGGTCTCCTCACCAGTGGAGAGCTTTTATCTCTTTTTTTTACATTACCCTAACATTTTATCATTTTATCACAAAATGTTGATATTATTATATTGATTACGTATATTCCAGATTGGTTCATTTACATTCCAAAAACAGAAGTCATTCATTTACAAATGTGATTGCACTTTAGCTTACATTTTTAAACATTCAGATTTTAAGATGTGCTAGACAGTCTCATTTGTTTCTGCTGTACTGCAATTATTTTGCAAAAAAAATTGAATTTGGTGTTCAGAAAGTATTTTTTCAAATTTGAATCTTGGAAAAGAGGGGGTTGTCTTATAATCAGGATCGTCTTATATTCGGCCCAATACGGTATACCGTATCTGATTTACATAAGTAAATGTGACTTCCATTGTGCTGAGGAGTCTTTATGACGAGTGTGAATTGAAAGGGCTGCCTTCATATATTTTGTAATATATAATATTTCTCTCGTTTTTGTGACATTTCAGGGAGTTTGGACGATGGAAGGTGAACAGCCTTGCTTTGGAACGGCAAGTTAACAGTGGTTTTCCCTTTCCACTGGACCCAGAGTTTCTCCAGACAATTCGGCAACTTGGAAGGCGGCCTAGTCTCAGCTTGATCACTGACAACATTATTAGGAAATATGGAACACATTTCCTCCTTTCTGCCACGCTGGGAGGTAAATATAAGATCTGTTAGCGTTAGCTGGCATGAAACAGGAATGGATGGATGGATGGATGGATGGATGGATGGATGGATGGATGGATAGATGGATGGATGGTTGGATGGATGACTGCATGATTCATGTATTTGTGAATCCATGAATGCATGAATGAATAAATGCATGAATGCATGAATGCATGAATGCATGAATGAATGCATGAATGAATGAATGAGTGAGTGAGTGAGTGAGTGAGTGAGTGAGTGAGTGAGTGAGTGAGTGAGTGAGTGAGTGAGTGAGTGAGTGAGTGAGTGAGTGAGTGAGTGAGTGAGTGAGTGGATGAATGCAGGGACAAACGAACACATGAACGAACGAACGAACGCACACATGCACGCAGGCACGCACCGACGAACAAGTGAATGGAGGAGGCTTCTCCAATGAGCAGGGCTGTTCTATTTCATCCCTCCTGACCGCCAGAGGTGGTGCTCTAAGCAGTAAATGATGCCCTGGTGCATGCACAGTGCGACTACCAATACTGACGAAGGCACGTGACCCCAGCTTAACCCCTGGAAGAGTATAAAGTTCAGGTCTAACCATAGTTCCAGTTCCTTATTTCTTCTCGCATGGCGGTTGCTACTTGAGTACCTGGCGCTTGTAGCCTTTTCAATTTGTGTTGGATCTGCGTAGTTGTGTGCTCGGGCTGGATTAATGGATGGATTAGTAAATGGAGGAGGGATGTTCAGGTAGTAAACGTAGTTCTATATTGAACTGACTACAAATATTCTTATGTCATCTCATTTTCTGAGCCGCTTTATCCTCATTAGGGTCGCGGGGGTGCTGGAGCCAATCCCAGCTGTCTCCAGGCTAGAATCGATGGCCAGCCGATCGCAGGACTACACATATTTTAACATGCTATTTATTTCTTTTAAATTCATAGGAGAAGAATCTTTAATTATCTTTGTGGACAAACGGAAGTTGAGTCGAGCAAATGAGTTCATTGACAGTAACGGTACAGCTTTGACTCTGGAAGCTCTCCACCAGCTGGCTGCTTCCTACTTCATTGACAGAGAAAGCACCCTTCATAAACTGCACCACATCCAGATTTCTTCAACTGTCATCAAGGTAAAAGCATGTTCATATGCTGTTTTTACTATACACACAGCGAAGAAGTTGCAATTCTCTGAATGCAGGTACAAGCTGTCCTTATTAGAAGAATCAATTAATCAGTGAATTAATCGTCCAATTAGTGTCACTCAAGTACTACTGTATTTTCTCGCATATTAGCCGCCTCCGTGCATATTAGCGCATCGGCCTCACAGTGGAGGATCTGTGTTCAAATCCAGGTCAGTCCACCTGTGTGGAGTTGGCAGGTTCTTTACAACTTTACAGGAACTGAAGAAAGTCTGGTTAACATGCTTTTGTCACATCTTTTTTGGCGGGAAATTAGTTGCTGTCATGTTTCTAAGTGAGAGAACAATTGAAAAAAAATGAAAAAGCTAAAATAAGGTTTATCATTTTATTATTGTACCTATGCTCCAGCACCCCCCACGACCCTAATGAGGATAAAGCAGATCAGAAAATGAAAAAAAAAAGATTACAATAAATTTGGATTAACAATCTTTTGGAAATAATTTTAATCTGTCTTTAGTTACAAAACCATTAATGTGCTTTGATCACATTTGGGGGCCAAATGAGTAGGATACATAGTTATCCTGTTTAGCCAACAGTCGATGATGATGTGATGTGTCATTGGAGTTGGCATCCACAAAAGCAGAGAGACCTACGAAGAAATAGATGACGAAAGCAGGACTGTTTGCTCATCTCCCATGTGTGTAATCTCAAGTTTGGAAGCCAAAGACCCAAATTTGCATATCAAGATATGCTTGCGTGTGTAAATATCACTGTGCATCTCTTACCACTTGATACCTTCGGGGTGTGTTCATTCATCACTCTGTCAGTTCTTATCAAGCTGAATGAATTAAATTGGCTGTGTTTTCCCTTTGCATACTGAATTCTTATTGTGGTTTCTCACATTTGTTTTATGTGTTTTTACTCTTTCCTTGTAAGCAACATATCAACATCACACACTCTGGTGTATGCATGATACGATACATAAAAAAATATGATAATATGAGTGTGCTAGCCCTTTTTGTAATCACTGCATTATGCAGTCGAAAATTGAATTGAATTTATTATTGAAGAGCAGGATGGTGTTTTGAGTTCCCTCTTAACTTCTGCCATTGTAAACCGCATTTGTGTCTGCATCAACTACATAACCTATTCCACCTATATTTTTTGGGATCAGGTCACTACTAAAGGTGGATCCTCCGCCAGATAAGGTCTGTGCTAGTGAAGATGCCTACATGTTTTGTCTCTACTCAATATATGATAGTGTTTCACCCCTTTCCTCTCTCAAACCACATAAGTGGCTGGTTTCTTCATAGCCAGTCCGGGACAAAAATACTTTGCCTGCAATTCTGAAATTCTGAAACTTCGACCTGAAGCTCCCGCAAACGAGAAGGAAAATATGTCGATTAAGTCTTTAGGAGTTAATGAGTTAAGACCTATAAATATACCATTAGAATAATCCAATCTACTAAGAATGAATGCAAGGAAAAGTTTTTTTCCATAGAATGTAGAATAGAATCTCCCTTAATTAAAGATGTTTTTTTTGTCAGATTTAGTGATATACCTCAGGTGACTGTTGACGTTCAGATCTGAGTTAATAATTACCCCGATATTTCTGGTTTGATTTGGAGCTCTCATTGACAATGAGTTATGGTTAGTGCTAAACTTTGACATTTCGTTTTCGATCAAGGATTTATCTAAAATCTCGTTACAATTTTCAGCCACTTTATGTTCACATGATATCACTTTAGTTTCAAAACAGTTTAGCGTTGACGAGAGCGTCGGTGACTTCCCGCTGGATCCATGTAGTCGGATCGTTCTGTTACGTCCATGGGAGACGTTGTGGCGAGGTACGGGGGATTAGGACCCAATCGCAGGGAAGCAGGCGAGGACGAGGGAAATAGTGCTCATAACCAAAATTTTAATAACTTTGGCGGAATCATACAAAATAACAAAGACTGAGGAAACAAAGCATGAAGCCAAACCGGACTATGGAAAATACGGGGAATCGAGGAACGAGGTAACGTGGATACATGGTAAGGGAATTTAGGCAGGCGATCCGACAATGACATTATAATCAGTGGGGTTTAAATAGACACAACAGGGACTAATTTTGAATCACACGCAGCTGCGCGAGCACAACGGCAAGGCAGGAGGGACAAACAAGAATAGGGAAAAGGCAAAGGGAAAAACAATAACAGGCTACTCCTAACAGTTTTCTCAACTAGTCTACATATATTTTGCAAACTTGGAGCAAGCATTCGACCGTGTCCCTCCAGAAAGTCTGCCTGACTTCCATGAGGGCACGGTGGGATTAATTCCTGGTCAGTGACAGTGTGATTCTGAGTGTGGATGGTTGTCTCTCTGTGTGTGTGTGTGTGTGTGTGTGTACCGTACGACTGCCAGGAAACCAATTTAGGGTGTAGCCTCCCTTTGGCCCGTAGTCAGCTGGAAAAGGCTACAGCAACGCAGAGTTGAAAATGAATTAAATGAATGAATGAATGTGAAGTGTTGGCTTGGATTCGGGGCAGCCACAAACCACTCAAGAGTAGAACGCAACTAGGCCAACATATTCGAATGTCTCTGAAGAGAGAATAATATTGGCAGACAGTTGAGCGTCTAAGGCAGGGGTCTCAAACTCACGGCCCGCGGGCCAACTGCGGCCCTCGGGACAATAATTTGCGGCCCCCGTCTTAATATGAAAGATTAATGTTTGTGCGGCCCGCAAGATTGATATGAATGACACTTGTTGTGTTCAGAGCTGAATGAACCAATCACGGTGAGGTACACGGCTCTGGAGGGCGGGACATCGGCCAGGCCGTCCAGTGCCTCGCTCTACTCACTCATTCATTCCTCCAATCAGCTGGGCGAAGGAGAAGCCTTGAAGCCGATCACTCCGCTCGGCGCGCACACTCCTTCGCTGCTCTCAGCATAGAACTGAATGAGGCGCTATGATCCGTGATCCAGCCTGTGTCAATGTAGCCATCTCCGCGAGTGAAACGGAGAAACGGAGAGCGAAAGTGCGCATGCGCCACAAACCCGCGCGACTGAAAGTGAAAGATCAATCCGAGACTCATTCCAAGTAAAAAAACATATTACACTGTAATAATTACAGAGCCCCAGAGATGTCTCTTTCAAAGCCTGCCGTGAAGAGAAAGGTCGGCGATGAGCACAGACAGTTTCAAGAAAAGTGGGGAGTGCAATATTTCTTTGTTGAACACAGGGGCAGCCCGACGTGTCTCATTTGCACTGAAAAAGTTGCGGTGCACAAGGAATACAATTTGAAACGTCATTATACTACAAGACATGCTGAGGAGTATGAAAAATACCAGGGAGATGAGAGATCCAACCAGGGTGCCAGTCTTAAAACATGTCTTCTGAGGCAACAGGATTTCTTCAAGAAGGCTACCAAAGACAGTAATGCAGCAGTCGAAGCTAGCTACGCCGTTTGTGAGTTGATTGCTAAAGCAGGAAAGCCATTCACAGAAGGTGAACTTATCAAAAAGTGCATATTACAGGCTGCACATATTGTCTGTCCAGAAAAGAAAAGTCTGTTCAACCACATCAGCCTTTCTGCCAACAACGTGGCAGATCGCATTTCTCACCTGTCAAGTGACATTTATGATCAACTGTGTGAGAAAGCACAATGTTTCAGTGTATATTCAGTGGCTCTTGATGAGACCACAGACATCACAGACACTGCCCAGCTCGCAATATATGTCCGTGGTGTTGATGACAATTTTAAAGTAATGGAGGAGTTGCTCACAGTAATTCCAATGCATGGCCAGACCACCGCTAAGGAAATATTTCACCAGCTGTGTGATGCCATTAAGAATGCCGGTTTGCCATGGAAGAGCTTTGTTGGAATAACAACCGATGGAGCCCCATCAATGACAGGGAGGAAGAATGAACTGGTAGCACTTGTTCAAAAAAAACTGGAAGAGGAGGGTGTGGAGGAGGCCATAGCTCTGCACTGCATTATACATCAGCAGGCCCTTTGCAGCAGATGCCTGAAGTTTGACAATGTGATGTCTGTCGTTGTGAAATGCATCAACCAAATCAGATCCAGGGGCTTAAAGCACAGAAGGTTCCGTGCTTTTTTAGAGGAAATTGAGTCAGAATATGGGGATATGCTCTACTTCACTGAGGTACGTTGGCTCAGCAGGGGAAACGTGTTGAAGAGATTTTTTGAGTTGAGAGCAGAAGTAAAAGACTTCATGGAGATAGACGGGGTTGCTGTTCCTGTGCTAAGTGATCCCAAATGGCTCATGGACTTGGCTTTTCTTGTTGATATCACACAAGAGCTTAATGTACTGAACAAGAAGCTACAAGGCCAGGGGCAACTTGTCAGTGCTGCCTATGACAACGTGAGAGCATTCTGCACTAAACTTGTGTTATGGAAAGCCCAGGTCTCTCAGACAAACCTTTGCCATTTCCCAGCATGCAAGGCTCTCGTGGATGCAGGCACACCATTCAGTGGTGAGAAGTATGTTGAGGCCATTTCGAAGCTACAGGAGGAATTTGATCACAGATTTGCAGACTTCAAGACACACAAAGCCACATTTCAAATTTTTGCGGACCCCTTCTCCTTTGATGTGCAAGATGCCCCTCCTGAGCTTCAAATGGAGCTCATTGACCTGCAGTGCAACTCTGCACTCAAAGCCAAGTTCAGGGAGGTGAGTGGAGAAGCAGACAAGCTTGGGCAATTTTTGAGAGAGTTGACCCGCCAGCTTCCTTGAACTTTCCCGAATGTTCAAGCGGACCATGTGCCTTTTTGGGAGCACATGCTTGTGTGAGAAGCTCTTCTCCACCTTGAACTTCAATAAGTCCAAGTACAGGTCCAAACTTACTGATGAGCATCTTCAAGCTCTACTGAGGGTCTCCACTGCTTCCTCCCTCAAGCCAAATGTGAGTCAGCTATGTGAGAAGAAGCGCTGCCAGGTCTCTAGCAGCAAGGAGTAGGCAAGAGAAGCCGTGTTCAGAATATTTCATGTTCAATGTTCCATTCAAGTTCAGAAAGTTAAAGGTTAAAGAGCTGTTAATACAGACATTTGAAACGGAATAAAAATAATTTATTTTCTCTACTTAGGCAGCCAGTGTATATCTCTCATTATTATTATTTTATTTTTCTATTACTGATTGATTGATTTTTTATTCATCTTTAAGTTAATTTATTTAATTCATTATTTTTTGAAAAAAAAAATAAAGATATTTGATAACGTTGGAATGTTTTATCAGCGCTTTTATTGTGGAAATCCTGATGCGGCCCAGTCTCACCCAGACTTGGCCTCTAGCGGCCCCCAGGTAAATTGAGTTTGAGACCCCTGGTCTAAGGGGAAATGAAGGGTGTAAATATAGTGCAAAATTAAATTAAAGAGAAATCAGGAAAATCATTGCCTGACATTTATACAGTTGAGAGTTTGGTTAATTTCCTGAATAGTTCCTCTGTGAATGAGAATAACGTGAAGATTTAAAGGGTGGTTTTGTTTTTATTATGCTGCTGTACAGTGAGAGATAAGACAACTCTCCTATTATAAAACGTATTGGGGAAAAAATGTGCAGAAATTTTGACAGCCATTTTTATCTACTTGCCTTAAAAAAGTTGGTCTGCAATATGAAATAAATGATTAAACAATAATTAAAATAATAATAACATTCAGATAAAGACATTTTCAACAAAGCTACTACTACTTCTACTCTATCTGATTGGTTTGCCTTGACACCCTGCCTTATGCTAAACAATCATAAACGATAGCCATGTAAGATGAGGATGATTGTGACCCTGTAAGTGGCGTGATTCAGTAGGCTGAACTGCTGGCAAGTCTTCATGGTCAAGTACATTAACCCTTGTATCGAAAAATCAAACCAAAAAGCACTAAACTGGGACCTTCCGCGTTGTGGGATATGTTGTATCCTGTGTATTTTGGCTCATGTGGAAGTTGCCAGAAAATTGTGCAGTGTCAGATTGTCTTGGCAAGAAATGTCAAAGAAACAACAGCCACTATTTTGGTGACGTTTAACCAATCATCCTTTGATTTGAAGCCCATGTTCCACTTTATAGGAGATTGTTTCAAAACCAAAGTTAGGTTTGAGAATTCAGTGATGAAGAGAAAAAGAGTGTGTTCTTTCATAATTACTGCGATGTAAACAAGTTTAAAAAATACCTTTAAAAAAGCCTGTGAATTTTAAAATAGACGGATAGATGAAAGATGAAGGCCTTTATCCAATAGGCAAATTTGTTGCGTTGCTTTGTTCATGTTTTTAAAACCATGAGCATGGTCAAACTTGTTGATTGAGGCTGTCTTTACCGTGAAGCCAACCAGCAGCTCTGCTTTTAAGCCATTGTCTCGCTCTGCAACCGGGAGGGCGTCTTCGATTCGCTGTGGCTTCGCTCAGAGGAGCCGTCCTCGATTCACCGTGGCTTAGACGACGCTGGACGCTAAGCATGCATTTTCAATCCATACAAAGCTCGAATTGAGTTGAAATATTCTCTCTGCATGTGATATAACATACACGATGTGAAACGCAACCCGCTGGAAACAAGAAAAGTTGAGGCGGCGTCTTTCGCTGCTATTGATAGTTTTCGGTGCACCCATTTTTCTTCTATGGTATATTGTTTCTTCTTCAGAGCTGAGAAACAATAAATTCAGCGCCAAAGAAGAGTCGGTCCATTTTCACCGCCATTTTTCATCTGTCTTCCAGTTGGATTTTGGACATTTATATGAACTTTTTTTACACTTCAGAAAAAAATATGCGGTGTAATAAAGCTGCGAAAGTTGAAGCCACAAAGTAAACATGGATCACAGTTTATATAAAGTAATTCCCTGACTATTGAGGATAATGTAGACCAGACATGGCCGTGATAATCGTAGTAGGACCACCACTATTTTTACTACCATACTACATTTTTGCGCCTATACAGAAATCCAAGTACACAATTACAATCATCAAGAAGTGTATTTATTAAATATTATAGCTATACGCATATGAAGACTATAATGTATTAATATCTAAATATAATCTCTCTCTCTCTCTCTCTCTCTCTCTCTCTCTCTCTCTATATATATATATATATATATATATATATATATATATATATATATATATATATATATATATATATATATATATAAAATTTAAATCCTTTAAATACTGTACTCACAGAGAAAATAGTTCCTCTTTGCCTGATAAAAAAAAAAAAACTGGGTATTGGGAGCTTTAGTCCAAGTCCTCTTCATCAGATTCAAGAGCACCTCACAAGAATTTTTTTTTATTTTTATTCCCAGCATACACATCTCCACAGCACGCGTGTATATCCAGAGGGAAAGTGTGTTCACTTCCAGTGTCTCACTTTTAACCGCATGGAGGACCCCATTAACATTCCTACAGGCTGAGTGATGTACAAAAGAACGCCCACAGTGTAGATTCATTTATGTCGCAATGGCGTGCTATGTCTTTAGCGTATCGAGGAATGTCAATATTTAGGAGGCATTTTAAACTGCGATTAAAAAAAGTCTTTTTTCACTGGTGATTTGTGCAACGCAAAAATTACTAGCAACAAAACAGGAAATGACAAGACGTAGTGCATCTAGGCACTTCATATGATATTAGGCCCGCCCATTCTCCCTCTATTGTATATTTCTTCTTCGACGCTGAGAGAAGAAGCAGTGCCCTAACTTCCAAGCTTCCAGTGTAGATATACACATTTTTATGAAGTTTTAAAAAAATGTATACCTCAGAAAAATATCTGCGATCTAGTCTATATATATATATATATATATATATATATTTTTTTTTTTTTTTTTTTTTTGTGTGTGTGAAAGTGAGTGCCCCATGACCCTCACCAGGATGAGCAGTGTTTAAAATTAATGAATGTAGTATGCTACTGTGCTGTTTATACTATAGAGTCACATTGTGACATATTTCAAATTAGTGGCAGGTCAGATTAAAGTCACTATCACCTCTTATATGGAGGTAGGTCTGTCTCTATATTAATTACTTATTCAATTAATTCAATTTATGTCACGGGGGGTGCTTGAGTCTAACCCAGCCAACGATTTGAAAGGAAACTAGAGTACCGGGAGAAAACCCAATTTAGAGTGTTCAACGAGCCTACTATGAATGTTTTTTGAATGTGGGAGGAAACCAGAGTACCTAGAGAAACCCCACACAAGTGCAGGGAGAACATGCAAACTCCACACTGAGAATTGACCTGGGATTCAACCCTCGACCCAGTTTTTTGTTCCAACCGATCCAACACAGACAGTTTAACCAATTAGATTTCTGCTGAAACAAGAAGCAACTTACTGCAATCCACTGATTTTATATCTAACATACCATATTGGTGGAAAGGTTTCCTCTTATGGATTTGAGCGAAAACTTGCACCACCCAATAGTTTGCCCACCCCTGATCTAATCTGCCTATCCCTTTCAAAGATCTATCCAAATAGTCTTTTTACATGGCAATCAGGCTTACCTAAAACTCTAAGGGTGTATTCACACCTGCCCTGTTTAGTCTGGGGCAAACCTAATATAGCTTTGTGGTGGGCACCATTTGGGCTAGTGTGAATACAAACCATCAAACTCTGGTACGTAACAAAAAGCCGGTCTGAGACCTCAGTAGACGTTCGCTTTGTGTGTGAAAAAGACCTCACCATTGTAATCACACCTTTATTTGAACATTGCAGGCTTCCGCAGCTGCAGACACTATATTTGAAATGTTGTTTGGTTAACAGTACGTCCGCTAACGTGAGTCGGGTTCAACGTGGAATGATGAGGAGTCGTAATGTCTTATTTACATCAAAAATATGTGCTTGTTTTCTAACATAATTTACCATGTTAACCCAGAGCGTTTTATCCAATAATTGATGGATGTTTGTGCACACACGTTGTCAATTCCTAGGTCACTTCCAAAAATTGCAATTTGAAAAGGAAAAAGAAATGTGTGCACAGAATTAAAAAATCTGTCGATGTCGCTAGCTGACTTTGATGAGAAAAACGATTATTATTATTATTATTATATGTGAATTAGTATCGTGTCACAATGGAATAGAAATGTGCAATGCAAATATTCTTAAGAATATTATCTACTTTCTTTTGTGGGGGCGAGCCTGTAGACAAGTGGTTAGCGAGTCTGCCTCACATTTCTGAGATTGAGTGTTCAATACCAGGTGGGATTCCTGCATGATGTTCGGATGTTCTACCTGGGCTTGCGGGGGGTTTCTCTAGGTATTCTGGTTTCTTCCCACATCCCAAAAACATGCGGGGTAGGCTGGTTGAACACTCTATATTGCCCCTACATAGTGTGAAGTTGAATGGTTGCTCGTCTCCTTGTGCCCTGCGATTGGCTGGCCACCAATTTAGGCCACCCCTTACCTGGCGCCCATTGTTGACTGTGATAGGGTCAAGCAACCCCCACGAAGATAAGCATTATGGCAAATGGATGAATTAATGCTTTTTGGGGGGAAGCAGGTGACTCAAAATTGTCTTTGGGTTGTGTCGCTTCTGTAAAATATCCCCGGGCATAATAAAGTAGCCAGACTGAACACATCACAAAACCAATAATAGCCCATAATAATTCCAAACCAAATAAATATCATAACATAAGCACAAACTTGGCACTGCAAAGCCAGTAACAAAATGTACTAACGACATGCAAATATAAATTTTAGGACTTTTTGAGTTGTAGTTTGGAGTGTTTGTTTATTTGCACAATAAGGGAAATCATATTCTAATATATCTGTAAAGAACATGGTTTAGAAAGGAATACATACACCCCATGAAAGATTTTAGGAAAAAAGAAGACAAAATTCTCCCCAACAGGATGTCAACCACCGATGAATCTAATTACATAGGTATCGAGATGATAGGTGACTATAAAAGCGAAAGGGGCTAATGAGGAAACCCTTCAACACTTCATGCTGTCAGCTGTCTTGCCTTTAGATCTCAGGAAGAAAATAACTTTTAGTAAAGGGTGAGGGCAACAAGCATATCAGCCATCTTTCTTTTTGTTAAACAACAAAATAACAAAAGTGGTGCAGAAATTTAAAAGAGATGGAAAGACAATCACCTCCAAGAAAATTAGCACGCTAACAGGTCACATGATGAGAAATCCAAGAAAAAAATGCTGGAGCCTAACCCAGCTGACTTCAGGTGAAAGGCAGACTAAACCCTGGACTGGTCGCCAATCAGCCGTAGGGCACACAGAGAGACAAACCTACCAGCGGGAATCGAGCCCAGTCCTGCCCGCACCGAAGTGAGCTGAGTGAATGTCTACACCACGAAGCGGCTGTCATGGTGACTGTGTCCATAGTATATGGGGCTGCATGAGTGGTGTGGGAGTCTTCATTTAATTGAGAGAATCATGAAGTTTCAGATGTATTATTGCATAAAAGTGAATCAAAAATTGAGAAATAAATTAAAAGAGAAGATTTGTTGTAGATTTTATCGAGGTAGTGTTCACGGTACAAGTCAAGCAAGCACCGTATATTAAACTCAGTAATTGAGATGTTGATTAAAATCTTATTTTTTCCCCCAGTTTCTCCCATTGAATCAAAAATTGTTGGTTCTATGACTAAGAGATTGATAGAGAAATATGTACACAGGATCAAATGGAACCCTCTGACTCAATGTAGGTATGAATTTATTTAACGTGCCCCTCCGGACAAAATGGTCACAACCTTAGTCTCTGTAATCACCTGAAAAATACTATGACGTAAGTCCCAATGTATTTTTTTTACACAGTGCCCATCGACAATATGCCTCCTTCACTGTGCTCCAAGAGCTTCGGGCTCTGAGTGTGACCTTCAAGTCCATTCATTCATCCACCCCTTTTGGTTTATTTTTTTCAGAATTGATTGGGTATAGTGGTATACACATATATTGTTTGGCTCTACTCAGTCGTCATAGCCTGATGTGAGAACACGCACATTTCCAAAAGATATCACAGTGAGGTTTGTGTAGAAATGTTTTGTCCAGCACACACGGATAAATTGGGACTACCGTTGAAATTGGATCATTGGTGCATTGAACACTTCACCCAGACTCTGACGAAAATAGGCTTTTGTAGCAGATAGGTCATGTTGTTGAGGTTAAAGTTATAGCTGTTAGCGTGTGGCACGCAAACTACTAGCTATTAGATACTACCATACTCCCAGTTCTCACTCCACCTGATCTTGTTATTTTCAGCTTATTTGACATAACAAAGTCCCTTGGTGTGCTCGTATAAACACATCCGCACTATGGCTGTGTACTACTACTATACACTCAATAAGTTCACAGTGTTATGGTGTATACTGAACACTCAGCTGCAGCACTCACTGTGATCACATACTTTTTTTACTTGACTGGCATACATTTGCATAAGGCCTTTTGATCCTAAAATACCCTAAAAATTATTTTGTTTTCCACAGTGTATTACTAACTGCCCTTACTGTTTAAATTCACAATGAAGACTTGTGCTTTTTTATGCATTGATGTCTCTCTGTATTTAATTTCTATTTTAGTAATTCCTCTTTTTAACTGTGTCCTCCTACTTTTATTTGATCCATATCACTTTATGTTACATTGTGCCAAATTGTGCTATATAAATACTTTTCCCCAACCTGGTAGGTCCAATATACTTCTACCCTTGTCAAATACAGTATTAGTAGTGAAAGGAAATGGAATAAAGCCTATGAAAGGGATGCAAACATTTTTAAACATGCACTTTTAGGCGAACAGAGAGGAAGGAAATGCAAGAGATTCTAAGGTGGCTTG
Source organism: Stigmatopora argus (assembly GCF_051989625.1). NCBI lineage: Eukaryota > Metazoa > Chordata > Actinopteri > Syngnathiformes > Syngnathidae > Stigmatopora > Stigmatopora argus. The sequence continues at coordinate 1,429,516 of NC_135410.1, forward strand.
GATAATAATGGTCAGGTTTTTGAGAATCAAAGGTACCGATTCATACATTTAAAAAAATGTCAGTTTCGGTTTGAAATCGATTAATCAAACAGTTGGTGAATGTTGATTAGTTATTTTTTTCTACATGAAAAAAATCAGTGTTGCATCTCTGCTTTGATGCACGTTCATAACAGGGGTACTTTTCTTGGGCTTTCACACCATCAATATCTGCAACAGAGAGATGAAATTTTCAGGTGAAAAATTAATAAGTGAATTTTAATTAGCAATTTGCAATCTCCTCTGATCCAATCCAGGGGAATAAAAAAATGCTTTTGCAGTGTGGAATCTCATTCAAACATTCATTTTCTGAACCGCTTATCCTCACAAGGGTCACGGTGGGGGAGGGGACTCCCCGAATTGGTGGCCAGCAAATCGCAGGGTACGAGGAGACCATTCACGCTCATACTGATATCTAGTGGCAATTTAGAGCGTTCAAGCAGCCTACCATACATGCTTTTTGGAATGTGGGAGGAAACCAGAATACCCAGGAAAAAACCCACACAAGCACAGGGAGAACATGCAAACTCTACACAGGAAGACCGACCTGGGATCGAAGCCAGGACCCCAGGACTGTGAGGGCGACGCGCTTAACCACACATCCCCCGCGCCACCCAAATCTCCTTTATCATTTAAACTTCTGATCACTTAAAGTATAAAAGTTGTTATGCTTGTTTGATTTCGCTCTTTTAGGTGACTGAAACAAGGACAGGCCCACTTGGATGCAGTAACTATGACAACCTCGACTCTGTCAGTTCCGTTTTGGTTCAGAGTCCCGAAAACAAGGTCCATTTGCAAGGTAGACCATTCCTAATTTACCTCACGAAATTTCTGATGAAATTGTCTAAATTTCTCTTTTCCGACAAACTCATAAGTACAGCCAAAAAGTGTCTGAATACATCTAGGTTCAGTCACTCTAGGTCTCTCTTTTCTTTTCTTTTTAATTTTTTGATGATCTTTGAAGTGTAATGACTGAAAATCCAAAAGCAAGCAGTAAAACTATGAGGAAAAAAATAAAAAAAATGTTCAGCATATACTATGTTATAATAACCACGTATGTCAGAACATGAGAGTGTGTGTGTGTGGTCTTGAGTGCTTTACAGATATACAATAAAACATACTTCACTAACATTATTGGTAAATGTTTTCTCTATGACTCAGGCCTTCACAGCATACTACCAGAATATCTGCAGGAGAAGTTTATGCAGGCAGCGCTCAACTACATTGGATGTAATGAGGAGGGGCAATTTGTGTGCCGGGACAATGACTGTTGGTGCCAATGTGCTGCAGACTACCCACATTGTAATTGCCCTGAGTTGGATTTGAAGTCTATGGAAGCAGGTTTGCTGCAAATTCAAGATTCTTGGAACACAGCAAACCAAGATTTTGAAGAGTCAGGTTAGTGTTTTCAGTTTCACATTCTTTTTACGTAACTTATTACGGAAGCCCATAAGTATGGAGGACCGGAGCTTATTAATTAAGTAAATAAATACAATATTGAATAATGAATCAATTGGTATGTGTTAATGGACAAGGGCGGCCTGGCGGTTGAGTGGTTAGCGCATCGGTCTCACAGTTTGCATTTTTTCTCCGGGCTTCCGTGGGTTTTTTCCAGGTACTCCGTTTTCCTCACACGTTCCAAAATCATGCATGCTAGGGTGGTTGAACATGAGCGTGAATAGTCTCCTCGTACCCTTTGAATTGCTGGCCACCAATTCAAGGTTTTCCCTTCTCTCCCACCATAGCTTTTGTGATGATAAGCAGTTCAGAAAATAAATGAATAAATAAAAAGGTTACAAACAATAGAATGACAATTACTTAAATTTAACAATTCACCCACTTGTGAATATTTCACTTGTGGAGGAGGTCTGTAAGTCTCTCAACTGCTTTATTATTAGGGTTGCGGGGTGGTGGAATAATGATTAAAACCTTTTGAATCATTATTAGTAATATTTAATTAAAATAGGAAAACATCTTTCAACATAACTGCTTACACTTGCAAGGAGGTACCTTGTGACGTCGTCTTAGTCCCCAAGGCATTCTAAATTGCAGTAACTGAATCATTGTATTTAATCGCGACACTCGAAAAACATGTTATGTAATCAGTACAATAACACCCTAGATGGTTAGAAAAACAACTGTGTGAGAATTGCCGAAGTAAGCATAAAAGTTGAACAAGGCACCCAAACAACGGTGTGAGGAATTGCATAATATTTTCATTATAAGGTAAACAAAGCATTCTAAAGTAAACCAAGCAGTATTATAATGTAAACAAAGCATCCGTATTTTCAAACAATAATGCGATTATCGCCATCTGCTGCTGGAGTCCCGTCAAAACAGTCCCGTTGTGTTTTGCCGAAAAGCGTCCAAAAACAATGTGTCCTCGAGCTGTGGGGTCTTGAGGAGACGATGGGGAGGAAAAGTGTCTGTGGTCCCATGAATTAATTTATAGCCTTATTACTTATTAAAAAAGCTTACAACACATATAGAAACATTCCATAATAAATCTAACACGGGGGGTCCTGGAACCTATCCCAGCTGACTCCGGGCCAGAGGCGGGGTACACCCTGAATTGGTGGCCAGCCGATCGCAGGTCTGTAAGGTGTACAATGTTATGTTTCATCTGGGCCATAAAATGTCATTTCTGCTGGCAGAGGTGGGATTTCTACAAACCATAAATCTAAGGCAGAACAATATTTAGAAAAAAATGATTTTTGGGTTGTTTTGTGATATATATTGCCCTTTTTTACCAGATTACTTTAATAGCTCTTTTTGGGAAGACTTTGGCTCACTCACCATGATCACATTGCATTCATATATACTGTTTAGTCCAGGCTAAGGGGTAGAGAGGTGGTCAATATGGCAAGGAGATCATCTTCTTTCGCTTATCCGAGGTTGAGACTTCCCTCTCCCACTCCATTAGCTCAGGCCAGCAGTAGACATGGTCTCTCCAGCACATTCTGAGTGAGCCCCTTAGCCTCCTCCCGGAACATGCCTGGACCACCACAGCGGGGAGGCGTCTAGGAGGCATCCTAATCAGATGTGCGAGCTTCCTAATCTGGTTCCTCTCAACATGGAGCAGCAACAGAAATATTCCAAGCCTCTCCTGGATGACCGAGCTTCTCACTTTATCTCAAAGGAAGAGTCTGGACAACGTGCGGAGGAAACTCATTTCAGCTGCTTGTATCCAGGATCATGTTCTTTTGGTCACAACCCACAGCTCGTGACCATATATGAGGTATTGTAATGTAATGAAGATGGACCAGAAAATAGAGAGAACATTGCCTTTCGGGTCAGCTCCTTCTTAACCATGAAGGCCTGATGCGGAGTCCGGATAACTGAAGACGCTGCAACGACCCACCTATCGATCTCCCGCTCTATTCTTTCTTCGATTGTGAACAAGAATCTGAGATACTTAAAACTCCTCCACTTAGGGGTGGATCACATTCTTGGCCCAAAGAGGGCATCCCACCTTTTTCCAACTGAGGACCATGATCTTTGTTTCTGAGGTGCTGATTCTGTTAGGGATTGGTTTTGTCATGTTTTCGCCTGGGCCACCTATCCCTGTGATTATCCATTGATTTCACCTGTTGTTTCCTCGCCCCTGGTGTATCTCCTGATTGCTGCCTCTTGTGTGACCCGGGTGTTTCAGATTGTCTCGCCAACCTATGTCTGTCTATTTAAACCATGTGTGTTTGTCGAATTGTCTGGGCTTCCTAGGCTTGTCTCCATTTCCTGTGATCCTCGTTTCCCCACGTTTTCCCTATCAGGTTTGATTTTGAAGTCTTTTGTTCTTTTTTTTTAGAACTTTGGCACGTTTTATTTAAGTTTTGTTAGTGCACTCTATTCCCTGTCCTTGCCTGCCTCCCTGCGTTTGGGCCCTATCACGCTCCAAGCTCCCGCAAAACCTGACAGATTCTCACTCCAACCGTTTCTCATTCAGTTGCAAAGCCTTCCAGTAAAAGATAGATGACGGCCTTTTTAATCCTGCAGAACTACACGATCTGCATAAAGCAGGGATGCAAACCTGAGGCCACTGAGTCCACCGTGTAGCTCTTCAATGCCCGGCTGCGTCAGGATATTCTGTCCAATAAGGTTGTGAACAGAATCAGCGACAAAGGGCAGCCTTGGCAGAGTCCAAGCCTTACTGGAAGCGAATCCAATTTATTGCTGGCTACACAAACCTGACTTTGACACCAGTCATACAGGGACCAGGTCCCTATTAGGTACCCCATACTCACAGCTTACCCCCTACAATTGCACGGTCAATTGCAGAAATGTCTTGCAAACAATGACCAAACAATGATAATAAAAAGTATCTGTGATGTGAGTATTGTGCGTGTGCACATATTAATCAAAGGAGATATCATTTAGGCCTAATGAAGATTAAAATCTATTAAGAAGCCACAAATGAATGGATGTATACTGTATTAATGAAATAAGGCAAGCAAGTTATTGGTTGCTTTTTAATACAAAGATCCATATAAATATACTGATACGAACTTATGGTTGCTGTGAGAGACTAATTTTACCCTATTTCATTCATTCATTTTCTGAACCAGTTTATCCTGACAAGGGTCGCTGGGGGTACTGGAGCCAATCCCAGTTGTCTTTGGGTTGGAGGAAGGGGACACCCTGTATCGGTGGCGAGCCAATCGCAGGGCACAAGGAGACAATCAATCATTCACACTCACACTTATACCCTGGGGGCAATTTATAGTGTCTAATCAGCCTAACATGCATGTTTTTGGAATGTGGAAGGAAATTGGAGTACCCAGAGAAAACCCAACACAGGCCCTCTAGTGGGCCGGCCTAATGGGGTGCTCTCACGGGGCTAGAAAGATTTTGTGGAGGAGGGAGGGCGAAAGATCTTGAAAATGGAGCACAAAAAGAAAACAACAAAGCTAAAAGGTGGTTACTGAAATACACAAGGACAAAAAAGGGACAACTTCACTGACTCCTTTGGCATCTATGTTTTTACCAGAATGCCGTTTAAATTTTACAATAATCTTTAGTGATAATTAACTGGATTTTTACCTGGGAAGATCTGTAATCCATTATTTATTATTTTTACCTCATTAACTCGACTCTAGGCGGATGAATGGTTAGCGCTTAGGCCTCACAGTTCTTATCCAGGTCGGTCCAACTGTGTGCAGTTTGCATGTTCTCCCCAGAACTGCTTGGGTTTTCTCCAGGTACTGCGGCTTCCTCCCACATTCCAAAAACATCCATGCCAGGCTGATTGGACACTCTAAATTGCCCCTAGGTATGAATGTGAGTGTGAATGGTTGTCCGTCTCCTTGTGCCCTGTGGTCGACCAGCCACCGATACAGGGTGTCTCTCGCCTCCGGCCCGAAGTCAGCTGGGATAGGCTCCAACACTGCCCTACCTCCCCCCGACCCTTGAGAGGATAAGCGTTTCAGAAAATGAATGAATGATTAAATGAATAACTCGACTCAAAGTGGCCCAATTGGACGAGTGGGTAGCGTGTCGGCCTCACAGTTGTGGGGGTCGGTTTCGATCTCGGTCAGTCCTCACTGTGTGGAGTTTGCATGTTGTCCCCAGGCTTGCGTGGGTTTTCTCTAGGGTACTCCGGTTTCCTCCCATATGCACAAAACATGCAGGTTAGGATGGTTAAACACACTAAATTACCGCTAGGTATGAGTGTCAGCGTGAAACAATTTTGGGTTTCCCCTGTCTGGTTCCCATATTTGGCTCCAGCACCGCCTGCAACCCTTGTTAGCCTAAGCCGTCGGAATAATAAATGCATGAATAACTCGACTCACTCCAAAGCAGTCATATTATCATCTCAGTTTCATGTCAGTGAGAATAAAGAATTGATATTTGTTTGTTATATATTTGATGTATTATTATTAATATCTTTATTAATAATAATTCATGTTACGCAATGTAATGTTCTTTTAGTGATAGTTACTTTGACAGTAAACTATAAATTCAATCACTTGTGCTCAATATCAAAGCAATTTTCTCCACAAAAAGAAATAATGTCTAGAAAAGCTTTTGGCTGTTCACAAAAGGAAAAAAAAAACATATAACCTTTATTTAGCTCTGCCGCATTTCATTATCATAAACATCAAACACTTTCACTTCCAGTTAGCCCCAGAGCTGCCCGTGTGGCCCGCGTGAAAGGATTTTCTCATTTAGTCCGATTAAATTAGCCACATATACTTAGATTTAAGTGAAGATGTGTGTGTGTGTGATGGGGGATAAAAGACAAATGAAAAGCAACGGTTCACATTTATCTGCCTTCCTTCCAGACCAGTTCCAGAATTTTGTTCAGAGGCTTCCCACATTATATGCTTTGAACACATCTGCCATCGAGTACTTCTGGAAAATGGAATCGGCATTTCATCAACGCTATAAACTGTTGGAGCTCAACACTCAGCAGCTTCTGAGCAAATCTATGCGCATCATCAACAAGCTCTTCACCCTCAGCAAGAGGTGCCACATGAAGCCCAAAATCATTATACTGAGGGAGAGGTGAGATCCTCTGGTATTATTGAAGCATTCCTGCTGACCTTGCTGTTGACATAATCTGTGTATGTCCCTGACTGTGCCAGCAAGCACCACAGTATGAGAAATAAGCAAAAAATGTAAAGCCTGCAGCCACATCATAGTCCTTTCAAGCAATGTGAAAATGGCACAGCTCATTTATTTTCCTCTGCCTACTCTCTGCACAGCACGTTTGCCTGAAATAAGCATTATGCTAATTTTACATATAATATATCAGGCCTTCTGAGAGTATAGGTGTCACAGATGTTGGTCTCACAACGGATGATTGCAGGTTTAGTTTACCAGACTTTCTAAAAGAAAACCAGGAGTACTCGTATAAAATTAAAATTGCAGCATCTGGGGCAAATATTTTTTGTTTGTTTGTTTATTATTATTCCTTCTGGATAAAAGCCAATATATACATATAGATCAACTAAAGAAAAGGACGTTTTATGATAATTCACATTTTCGCATTTGGGTGAAAAGAACCAGGTCATGTATTTTCTCAGGCACTGCTACACTATCACCACCAAGCCAACACCAATCATAACCCACCAGCTTGCACACCCCACGGCCATCCCCCAGTCAAAATCAGATAGAGAGAAGTGAACACGCTATCACGGTCAGTTTCATAAAGAAGGAAGCAAAAAGATAGGTGTGAATTAAATGCAGTTTTTTTCACATTGTGATTAAGTAGTTTTGTCGCTATTCTGTTTATTTTATTTCATTTGTGGGCATCAAGGGTGGCCCGATGGATGATCGGTTAGTGCTTTGGGCTCACAGTTGTGGGATCGAGGGTTCAATCCCAGGTCGGTCTTCACTGTGTGGAGTTTGCATGGGCCTGTGTGGGTTTTATTTGGGTCCTCCGGTTTCCTCCCACATAGCCAAAAACATGCAGGGTAGGCTGGTTGAAAACTCTAAAGTGCCCCCAGGTATGAGTGTGAGCATGATTGGTTGTCTGTCTCCTTTTTCCCTACAATTGGCTGGCCACCGATTAAAGGTGTTCTCTGCCTGGTACCCATATTTAGCTGGCATTGGCTCCTGCACCCCCCGAAACTCTTGATGATAAGCAGTTCGGAAAATGAATGAATTGTGTATATATTCATCGAATCCAGTAAATATTGACATGTCAAATATCTCTCATTTTCTGAACCATTTTATCCTCATTAGGGTCACGGGGGGTGCTGAAGCCTATCCCAGCTGACTCCAGGCCAGAGGCAGGGGACACCCTGAATCGGTGGCCAGCCGATCGCATGGCACAAGGAGAGGGACAACCATGCACACACACCCATACCTAGGGGAAATTTAGAGTGACCAATCAGCCTACCATGCATGTTTTTGGAATGTGGGAGGAAACCGGAGTACCCGGAGGAAACCCACGCAGGCCCAGGGAAAACATGCAAACTCCACACAGGTGGACGTCACCTGGACTTGAACCCAGGACCCCAGAGCTGTGAGTCCGACGCGCTTACCACTCGCTCCACCGGCCGGGCCGCCCCATTTCAAATATTTTGTTCATTTTTACTGTTTACAGTTGAAAGTTGGTTCATCTATTTATCTTAAATTTTAAGTGTTGCTCAAGTCTGTTTTTTTTTCACATCCATATGTCTCAATGATATTTTGTATCCTTTTTTTGAGTCCAAAGGCTTTTCAAGTCACTATTCCAGTATTTTATTTTCTTATGAACACTAATTTTGAAACCCTACTCCTCCGTTATTCGTAATTTGAACCTTGGTAGCTGCTTAGCAACAGTATCTTGATTCGTCGAACCCGATTTTGGGCATTTAGTTATCCAGGCTAATTAATTAATGTTGATTTCTTTTGTCTGTAGGTTAGAGGTTTGCCAGTTAAGGGCAGGCTTTTCGTCCCAATAAGTTCTTACTCGGCTCATCTTAGTCTAGTGACCTTTGGAAGAATTAAAGCAATTTGAGAAACTCTTGTTGACTTCTGGAGTTGGGAAAGTTTTAGTCTCAGATAATGTGCTAAAGACAAGCACAAATCAAAAGTAATAACCAAATACACAAAAAGAGATTTTTTTTTTCTTTTATTTAATTAAAACCATGGCATCCATACTTAAAAAGATTATTAGATTATATGCAGTGCAGTGCATTTTTTAATGTATTTTAGTGTAGCTATATAGCCAGTAGCACATTGTTATGGGTTACACCCATACGTAGGGGAAATTTAGAGTGTCCAATAAGCCTACCCTGCATGTTTTTGGAGTGTGGGAGGAAACCGGAGTACCCGGAGGAAACTTGTAAAAAATATAATTTTGTGCTGCCTTTTATATCCTGCTGCAATTGGAGATGATGTCTTTATGGAAACTTCTATTTTCTTATTTTCCTTTTTCAGAACTATGACCTACTGGTTGAACTACATCCTTTCCATACTGTACTGCAGTGAAAACAGCCACATTGGCTCATATTTGGAGGAGACACGCAGTTGTTCCTGCCCCTTCGAGCACCCCAACTGTCAGGGTCTGATTCCTTGCAAAGTGGGTGAAGGTACATCCTGTGGCTCCTGTTCTTATGAGAACCGTTCCCGCTGTGCCACGTGCAACCAGGGTTATATGCTTAGTCAGGGTGCATGTCGCAACGAAGTACCAGACTCCATCGACCATTACATTGCCTTTGAGACAGACCTGCAGGACTTGGAGTTACGCTATCTACTGCAGAAACGGGACAACCGCATCAGCATTCACGGGATCTTTGTCAGCAATGATGTCAGACTAAATAACTGGTTTGATCCATCCTGGAGAAAGAGGATGCTGCTGACTCTAAAAAGTAATAAATACAAGTCAAACCATGTCCACATGCTTTTAGGAATTTCTCTTCAGATTTGCCTTACTAAGAACATTACATTGGACCCAATGTTGTCTGTCTATATAAACCCATTTGGGGGGAGTCATTCAGAGAGTTGGATTATGCCTACAGACCAAAATAGCTACCCTAACTGGGAGAGAAATAAATTAGAGGTTGCCATTGACTGTTATAATTGGACTTTGACTTTGGGCAACAAATGGAAAACATTTTTTGAGACAGTTCACTTCTACTTACGGAGTCGGATGAGAGGCCCTTCAAGTAATGGAAATGGGACTGTATATTATGAACCTTTGGAGTACTTGGAACCAGGACAAAATCTTGGCTACATGAAAATAAACAACATACAGGTGTATGGCTATAGTATGCACTTTGACCCAGATGCAATCCAGGACTTAATTTTACAGCTGGACTACCCCTATACTCAGGGATCACAAGATTCTGCCCTTCTGCAGCTACTGGAGATCCGAGATCGGGTAAACAGGCTTTCTCCACCAGGAGCTCAGCCTTTGGATCTCTTCTCTTGTTTGTTGCGGCATCGGCTTAAACTATCCTCAACAGACGTTGCTAGGATCCAGGCTGCACTGCAGACATTCAGTGCCAAACAGCCCGACGTGATTGAATATGAAACAACAAAATTATGTAGCTAATAATTGGCCAGGGGGCCGAGTGCATAGATGGAAAACATCATACACACTCATGGTTATGGTTGAGAACAATTTTGTTTGAGGGACATTCTCAATGTCACTAAGATTCTCATGATTGCATTTTCAGCCTTCATAGAAATTCGTGGAACACTATAATTTCATCACTATCTCACATTCTTTTTTCACAAACTGGCACTTGAACATGCTGTACTTCCAATATAGACTTTTTTGATCGCTGATACATCTCCAACACAAATGTGCATTTTTTAATAACTCAAAGAATGTTTCTGTTAACCTCATTCACTGTCTTTGATGGATATAGAAGCTGCAAATGATTGGAGGATCAAACAATGTAATGCTCTCTGCTCTCAAATATATTTTTAGACCAGCATATTTGATTGTTTTGTTCTTTTGTTGTTTTGTTTTGCAGACTAGATTTTACAGCAAAGACAAACTGTATCCATTGCTGATATATCCTGACTGTTTAGTTTAACATGCACCCTCATTGGCAGCTCTATTTTCAAGATTTCCTGTCAATATACCAATTAAGAAAAGGAAACATCTTAAACATATTTGTATGAACAGAATATATACAAATATAAGAAATACATGTATTGCATTAGAATTGCTCAAAATACATATTGATCACAATATGCTAGATGGGTGTTTATTTTTATATTGTTGTTTGTGGGGAATATATTGTGTATAATATTGTCTTATGAAATGTGTTTATACACTAAATAAAAATCTTTTTATGGGTGATATGTAGATAGTGTAACATGAGGGGCACTGTTTTTTTGGTTGGTTTGTTTTTGTTATTTTTGTCAATAGTTTGATAATATTAAATCATTTTCCCAACATGACCGATTCATGATTACATGTGAAAACCTTGTTGCAGTAATAATTATACGCTGTAATTTACATTATTTAATTCCTAGCTCCTGTTCAAAAATACTATACCTGGAATACCCAAAAGATGTTTTCAGATCACAAGCCAATTACTATTCTTGGATGGGGGGGATTGTAGTTAATGAAACTGTACAAACTTGATTATTGAAACTCTTAATTTGCATACTTTTTCGAGTAACGTGAACACAACACATTTCACTAAAGATCTAAGTAACTGAGTTAGTTTGCTGAACTATAAGAACTTAATTACTTGTTTTATTTGAACATACTGTTTCTGACACAAACGTTATTCTTCTTATACAAGGTGACCCAAACAGATGGATATTTTTTAAGTATGTATTGGCATAGCTGAAGGTGAAATCACTGCAAGATTGTGTAAACACTCTGCCATTTTATTAAGCATGGTGAATTCAGGATAAACTTCAAAGTATGCCAGCTCAGATGTTGGAGCGGTCAGTGAGGAATCTCAACAGCAGATTTTAATACAGCATTCAAACAGGAAGATTCAATCTTAAGGATGAAATTTCAAACAAATGAAAATTCCATCTATGTTTCTTAAATTGCATATCTTAAAGGTTTCACTTACCATTAACAAGATGTGTCTTCCATCATGATTGGTCATATTCCATTGTTAAAAAGTTCCTTTTTTCGTGACCCTCTATATTCCGGCAGGAATATGTAGTTTGTATAGCACAAGGCTGCCTCTTTTGTGTAATGTAAGTAAGCACAGATGTTTTGACTGATTAAGTTTTGGATATGCATCACAATTCAATGTAGTATGGAATCGTAAGCACAAAAGCCAGTTTTGTGTGCATAAATACATATCATATATGATAAGTTGAAGTCATTGTTTGCCTCATTTTCAAAACATTACATATCCATCAGTAGACACTTCCTACTCTGTAATCTTAAAGATTGCTGTGTTTCATGTTCTTGTTCATTTAAAATGAATACAACCCTTACGACACATTACAACAATGGATGATGAGCGTAGGCCTTGAAGACATTTTGTGTTGCCATGTTAGCAAGACACTATTGCATTGAACTTTCTCTTATTCGCTCCAAAACATCTCTCCAAAAACATAAACCAGGTGTGTGCATGTGGAGGATGACATAGTGAAAGGGGCATATCGGAGGAAAATGCCTTTTAGACAGGCATGATGGTAAGGCAATTTTATGTTCAGTGGTGCACCAACTAAGTAGCGTTGATTAATCAACTTACTTGAATGAGCTTTATTGTAATTATATGGCCTCAAAAGTATCCATACCGTCAAGCAAACGGAAAAGGAGAAACGATAACATTTTACTTTTATAAATGTACACAAAAAAACTGTTTTTGTGGACATAAACACATTTTTGTACATACAGAATACATACTTGTGCGCAAACGATTTATTTGTAGGTTGTGTTTAAAAATTAGTTCTGTACATCATTTTATATGGTATCATATTGGAATTGTATCATAAATCAAACACCATATACTCAAATCTTAACCATTGATGAATTGTAATCAGTTGATTGCAGTCAGAGGTTGCTTGTTTCAGAACAAACCTCATTAGATAAACTGTCCATGTTGGACCAGTTGGAACAAAAACCTCCCTCCGATGCAGCTCTTTGCGGACGAGCTTGGACACCTTTGACCTAAACTGCTCCAGATAAATTGGCTTTTTTTTAAGCTGATTGTGGCTCCACTTTATGTACTTCCCTTTTCATTAAAGAACATAAGTCATACCTGTACCATAAAGTGAATTGCTATCCATCAGATTTTTTGAGAATGCCAAAGGATGTGGGATCGTGTCAAATTACATTCACATTATACTGCTAATAGTTTTTACACACCATCTTTTTACTCTCACTTTAGTACCGGGGAAACATCACTATTAGTCTGTTACACTTGAGTTAGAATATGCAACCTATATATTTTTTTTCTAACTACGTGCAAGACTTATAATTCCTCCTAGAGTGCTGTTTCACGATGATTTAAACATACCCACTATTTTTTACTTTTTTTTTTCTAAGTAAATGGCATCCTACAGTTTCTATATGATCACACGATATCTTCCAGGGCCTGCCGAAGTGACTCAAGAAGATTGCAGGACATGATGCCTGATTCAGATTTTCTTTTAGTTCAGATTGTTTTGGATTGGATAATTTTATTCTTCCCTTATTCGGGAAATTTCATTGTGACAGTAGCAAGAGGGTGATTAGACAGAACAACAAAGCAAAAGCACAAAGTACAAAGCAAATCAAAGTAAATGGGATCATTAAGAATCACCAAATCAAATCATTAAGACAGAAAAGCAGCAAAAAACACAAAACGAGCAAGAGTAGGGAACTTCTGCAGACTGTGACCGAGGTAGAGAATATGCAGAGTCACTCTTCCAAGCTTATCCGCACAGTTCTTCAGTAGTCTGGAGCTGAAGACAACAGTAGCAGAGTAGAACTCCTCGACTCTGTTTCCGGCCTGGTAAGCGCCGACAGCTCTTCCATCTTATCCCATGATGGAATGGTTGGTCTGAAGGGTTGGTTCTTCTCCTGGCACTTTTGTCCAGCTCCGAATTTCCAGCGGCATTGAGGTGTTGCTCCTTCTGCTGCATATTGTAACAGCTAGTCCCATGTGTATGACAGCATAGGCATGGCTGAATAGTTCCAAAAAAGAAGTAGCAGAAAGAAGCCAGGCTAACAGAACAAGGAAAGTTCTAAAAACATTAAAGTAAAACATATAAAGTACAAAGTAAAGTAAAAAGGAATGTATTAAGAAATATTAAAATGTAATTAAAAAAAGATAGAAGGGCTGTAAAACACGAAAAACAGAGCTACTGCCACTGGCTGCCGTGTGAACGGCGCCATCTTGGGAAAAAAAGTGGAGCTTTTCATATTCCAAAGACCTATGCAACTTACAGTGTGAACAGAACTCCTCCATCAACTGACACATGCGTACTGCAATACGTCGTAAAAAATTTTTTCTGCCATTCATGTTTGTTTCCATGTACTCCTGTTTCCTCCTGCATACAAAATATGCTTGATAAACTGGTTGAACACTCTAAATAGCCCCAATGTATGAGTGAGTGGTATCCTTGTGCCCTGTGATTGAGTGGCTACTGATTCAGTGCTTGGTGCACATATCGTTGGCTGGGATAGGCTCAAGCACCCCCTTCGACCTTTGTGAGGATAAAATTAATCAATGAGCGTTCTTTTGTTATTGTCTTCACTTGATGATGATATATGGGCCGCACTCAGATATATATATCTCATCTCATTTTCTGAACCGCTTTATCCTCATTAGGGTCGTGGGGGGTGCTGGAGTCTATCCCAGATGATTCCAGGCCAGAGGCAAGGGACACCCTGGATCGGTGGCCAGCCGATTGGAGGGCACGAGGAGACGGACAACCATGCACACTCACACTCATACCTAGGGGCAATTTAGAGTGTCCAATCAGCCTACCATGCATGTTTTTGGAATGTGGGAGGAAAACAGAGTACCCGGAGGAAACCCACGCAGGGGAGAACATGCAAACTCCACACAGCTGTGAGGCCGGCGCGCTAACCACTCGCGTCACTGGGCCGCCCTCAGAGATATATAGTGGGGCAAATAAGTATTTAGTCAACCACAAATTGTGCAAATTATCCTACTTGAAAAGATTAGAGAGGCCTGTAATTGTCAACACGGGTAAACCTCAACCATGAGAGACACAATGTGGAAAAAAACAGAAAATCACATTGTTTGATATTTAAAGAATTTATTTGTAAATCATGGTTGAAAATAAGTATTTGGTCAATACCAACGTTCAATACTTTGTTATTTACCTTTTGTTGGCAATAACGGAGTCCAAACATTTTCTGGTTTTCTGTAACTCTTCACAAGCTTTTCACACATTGTTGGTGGTACAGACGCTTCCCTACTTACGAACATTCGAGTTATGAACAACGGTACATACGAACATGTCTGCAAGTTCTGTTTATGTCGAAAAATGTTCGCAAGTTTGATTTTGTATTGCGCGCCTTTTTCCGAGTAGTGCTTCTTTCCGCCGCTAATACCGACGCCTGGTGCTGTGAGAGCTCACCCAGCATCCACCTTCCTCTGCCCAGTTCGTTGCAGTGCGTAAGTTGCGTAAGTGTGTGACGTATCTCCAGTGCGCAAAGAACCTTTTTCATTTTTATCCTTAAATATCTCGTGCATCCATTATTCAATATGGTTGGTGAAAAACGAAAGGCTTCTAGTGAGGGAGGTGCAAGGAAGAGGCAAGCCATTTCATTTGAAACGAAAGTGGCGATAATAAAGAAGCTTGATGCGGGTGAGAAAATAGCGACCGTTACACGGGCATACAACTTGAATCGTTCGACCGTCGGTACCATTTATAAACAGAAAGATCGAGCAGCAGGACCCAAATATTGAACGTTGCACAAAGGTTGCAAATCAATTGAATGATGCCATACAGTGCTACCGCATCATTTATGATGAAAAAAAGAAGAAAACTGCAATCGTCATTAGATAGCTTCTTTCGGCCAGTTTCTAGTAAATCTCTCTCTCTCTCTCTCTCTCTCTCGCTCTCTCTAATATATGTATACAGTACTGTATGTATTCTCTCGATTTTATTTTTAAAAAAAATCAGTACAAACCAATGCGTGTTACTAATACAAGCCTTAAACATACAAATGCACTTATATAAACCTTCAATATACTTATATAGGCCTTAAACATACATTATAATACAAAATATAGCACTGAGCAACTTACGAAGAAATTCACCTTATGAACAATCGCTTGGAACCTAACTCGTTCGTAAGTAGGGGAGCGTCAGTCTTTTGGCCCATTCCTCCATGCAGATCTCCTTTAGACCAGTGATGTTTTGGGGCTGTCGTTGGGCAACTCCCTCCACAGATTTTCTATGGGCTTGAGATCTGGAGACTGGCAAGGCCACTCCAAGATCATAAAATGCTTCTTACAAAGCCACTCCTTTGTTGCCCTGGCTGTGTGTTTTGGATCATTGTCATGCTGAAAGACCCAACCACGTCTCATCTTCAATGTCCTTGCTGATGGAAGGAGATTTTCACTCAAAATATCTCGATACATGGCCCCATTCATTCTTTCCTTTACACACATCAGTCGTCCTGGTCCCTTTGCAGAAAAACAGCCCCAAAGCATGATGTTTCCACCCACATGCTTCACAGTGGGTATGGTGTTCTTCGGATGCAATTCAGTATTCTTTCTCCTCCAAACACGAGAACCTGTCTTTCTACCAAAAAGTTCTATTTTACTGTCAAAGCCATTTTCAAGACGGACTTTTCAAGAAAAGCCGGACATCATTAAGAGAGGTCGGACAACTACGAAGCACAACCGGGGAACGAACCTTTTCAAAGGAGGAAATAAAGGAGGATAGATTTTGTGTACAGATAAAAATGATTTTTGGTGAGTAAAATATGGCTATATTCCTAAATAATTTTTCATTTGTATAAGGTCATTATTGATCCTTTTTATATGTGTCGCAGCTGTAGCTGCAGCAAAGGTTTTATAGCTATAAAATTGTTCTTGAGGGTTGGATTGATTCAGATATAGAATTGAAGGCGTCGGTTTGAAATTCACGGCCCGCCACTGAAGTATTCACTTTATTAACCAATTAACAAATATATTTTCTTTCATAGTTTGTTCTTGTTCTTCTGTCTACCTAATGGCTACGCTCTCAATCTTTTCAACTTCTCTTACCAATCCTCTTTTGTCCTCTGCCTCACAAAACAGAGTGACGCTCGGCACTGTACTGCCCCATCTCTATCAGAGATAGCTAGACTGTCACCCACAAGCTCTGTTTAATCACTCAGCCAACCAGACAGTCCAAAAGCTATCTGGCAAGTATATTGGCACAAAAAGAACAATTGGAGAAGGGAGAGAAGCAGTCAAAGAAGCAGTCAGATGGGCATATTCATTAGGAATCACTTACTTAAGTTGTTTGGAAATGTTTCTTTTAAAAAACATCATGGTAATCAGCTAATTTTGTTAGGGTTCAGCTGCTGGCCTTCTAGAAGCTTTATATTGAGGAATACTAATGGCTTTCTAGGTCGATTTTACGGGGGAAAGGACTTTACATTTTTCTTTTGAAAATGACTCACTTTTCCTTTGTTTAGTTGATTATGGTTTTGTTTTTATGATTACAAGTGTCTTGTTTTTATGATTACACCTTAATGTCACCTGTTGTTGCCAGTTCCTTGTGTATGTGACAAATCAGTTACCTCATTGTCTCTTTAACCCCGTCAAATCCTCAAAACCCATATAATCTGATTGTTCCGGCAGGTTTTAATGTGAGTAATGATCACAAACCGCTGAAAATATTTCTTTCTCATTATTTTTCAATGAAATATTCAGAACATCGGGAATGGAGATTTTTTTGGGATCTAAAAAAATATTGGTGTACTTTTCTAATCCTTTCTTTTCTTTCTCGTCAACTACCCAATTCTTTCATCAAATGTAGTATTTAAGACTAAGGACAATGTAATCTTTTGTTGGGAATGGTGGTCTGGTGTTTTTTCCTTGTGTGTCCTGCATGATTGTTCATGAGCGTCACCTGCTGTGTCTTTTCTGGCTCTCCTTCCCTTGTGTGACCCACGTGTTTGTTATTGCCATCAACCCCTGTCTGTATATTTAAACACTGTTTGTGTGCCTTGGCGTGGTATATATGGTATACATGACAAAGTGTTTTTTGTCTTGGTTATGTTTGCCTTTCGTCGGTGTGACTGTCCCTTGTTTTCGTCCTCCCTATTTGAGTTTGTATTTTTATTAATTTTTTTTCCCAGGTGATGGATTAATCATTAATACAATTTTAATCAAACAGGAGACATCTTTAACATACACTGATTACAACTTGCAAGTGAAAATCACTCCCGATTCGTCTTCATCCAGGAGGATTCTGAAAAACGGTATCCTCTGTCCATTTTGTCACGCCATACTCAAAACATTTAATGTAATCTGATTCAAAACAATTGCATAAGCTAACCGAATAACACCATTAAGGTCAAAAAACAACTGCGAAACCAAAAACAACTGTGTAAGATATTGCAGAATAAGCATAATACTTTCTTTATAAGGTAAACAAAGCAGCCGTATTTTTAAACAATAATGCGATTATTGCCATCTGCCAGAGTCCAAGTCAAAGCAATTTATGAGTCCCTTGTAGATCAGCATCTTTGGCCTGGAACAAGGTGTTTCTGTTCAGTCAATAGTCCTGAAAACAATTAACTGGCCTCGAAAGCAGCTGTGGGGGAAAGTGTCCTCTTACTTGGTCCCAACATAAAGCACAAATTAATTTATAGCTTTATTACCTATTGAAATACTTATGAACATATAGAAACATCCCAGAATAAATCCAACACCAAGTTTTATTGTTTTTAAGGTTATTTTCCAGTTATTTTC
Organism: Stigmatopora argus; assembly: GCF_051989625.1. NCBI lineage: Eukaryota > Metazoa > Chordata > Actinopteri > Syngnathiformes > Syngnathidae > Stigmatopora > Stigmatopora argus. The sequence goes on from NC_135410.1 coordinate 1,447,842, forward strand.
TTACATTAAAACCGTAAGTTGTACACCAGTACTTGCCGTTTATTGCTTCCTGCTCCTACATTCTGCTCCGCTCCGCAGCCGAGGCTGCACATAACAGACAATTCATTCGTTCATTTTCTGAACCGCTTTTTTCTCATTAGGGTGTGGGGGTGCTGGAGTCTATCCCATCTGACTCCGGGCCAGAGGCGGGGAACACCCTGAATCGGTGGCCAGCCAATCGCAGGCCACAAGGAGATGGACAACCATGCGCACACATCCATACCAAGGGGAAATTCAGAGTGACCCTTCAGCCTACCATGCCAACCCAACGTAGAGAGAGAGAGAGAGAAAAACGATTTTTTTGATTGGATTATTTATTGAATTTATTTATTTCTACAAGCGTAGCACTAACCGAGACACTAGCAGGATTTGAGTGCTTTTTTTGTTTTTCAAAATTTTTCAATTTTAGTTTCACGTTTTATGCTCAGTTGTTCCTGAATTGGTGGTAGATGAGTGTAATTACTGTAGATGATAGATGGGTTGTACTGGCTGAAGAGGATTGGGTAGTACACCTTTTTGCCAGCCTCTGCATTGAGGCAACAGGAAGTCAAGAAATCTGCTGTGAAGATGATGTCGACGTCGCAAAAAAACATCAGGACGTTCTGGTTCATGGAGAATTTAAGAAAATGTTTCTTTAAATGTAATTTATTTGAACCTGCTACGCGACAGTGACCATCATTCCTTTAAAGGTAAAACCATGGTGCTGTTTTACGTTGGAAAAAAACCAAATATATATATATATATATATATATATATATATATATATATATATATATATATATATATAAAGAGAGAGAGAGACAGAGAGAGAGACAGAGAGAGAGACAGAAAGAGAGACAGAGAGAGAGAGAGAGAGAGAGAGAGAGAGAGGTGTAGAGGTTCACTCGACCCAGTTAGGTGCAGGCAGGCGCGAACTCCATTCCTTCTGGTGGCGTTATATTTGTGAGTGCGAATGGTCGTCCAACTCTCTGTGTGCCCTACGGCTGACTGGTGACCGGTCTAGGGCGTACTCTGCCTTTCATCCAAAGTCAGCCAGGCTAGGCTCCAGATGCCCCCGCAACCCTGACGAGGATGAGCGGTAGGGAAGATGAATGAATGATTAACTAAATACATGGCACTACAATTAACACAGCAGGTTGTCTCCTATTTTCTATATGCCAAAGATTAAAAAGAGCTATTGGTTCTGGCTGTGGAGATGTCACAATGTCGATGCTCCTTTTTGAGAAACAAGCTCAGGTGCCATGACTGGCGGTCTCTGGTGTTTGTTTAGTAAGTGTGTCATTAGTTTAACTCACATCCTTGAAATTTCATAAATCCACACTAATGAACTGAATCCCTAAACTTCCCTGCTGCAGAGCTCACATTAATCCAAGCACTCAAACTCAGCAGCCAGGGTCCCACCACTCATTAACCATGGCAGATATCAAGATCGGAATAATGAGGAAGTTCTCGCAAGTCAGAAAATATATTAAGTGGAAATAGCATGAGAGAACAGAGAGAAAGAGCGCGACCTGAAATTAGAACACAACAAATATACTCAATATTTTTTAGAGATGGCGATGAACCCTTCTGGTCCTTGGAATACACAATCAATACAAAACGTACTATACTGGTTAAAGGGATCCCTTAACCTGGGTTTGATCAAACTGTAGGGGTTCGGTGAGTCGGTCTCAGGGGTTCGGTGGAGACTCTATCAGGGAGGTCAAGACACATCGACTCATCATGTCTATACACGATAACATGCCCCGCTTAACCAACACTGGCTGCAGATGATCACAGGACATTGCTTGGCCAATCAGCGCTGCGATTAATTTATATATCTTGAATTTGAAACAAAATCATATTATATTTTACACTATAGTAGGGTTCGGTGAATGTGCATATGAAACTGGCGGGGTTAGGTATCTCCAACAAGATTAAGAACCCTTGCACTACAGGGATCAGATTAGAGCTAAAGACAGCTACTGTAGATGGATCCACAACAACTAAGGAACGAAGGAGTCAATGCACAAAAAAATTGAATTAATTAAACAAAAACAGCACGACCGAGTCAGCGAAAAAACTAAGGTTTTTAAAATACGTACAAAAGAACACAAAATACAAACATCAAACATCACAGC